>NC_092155.1:10001593-10034093 GCF_045791955.1 Oncorhynchus clarkii lewisi | reverse complement strand
GTTCATTTTGAGACACCGTAGCCAATATACAATTCCTCAAAATAATCAGAATTAATCTAAGATAACTCAAGAAATCTGTAATACATTTTTATGTTTTGCCAAGGAGATTTTAGTAGCGCAATTTCACATCTAACTAAGATGTTTGGGTGCTGTATTCCTCAATGAAATAATGTGCATGAAAACAAGTTGTCTCTCGTTGAATGACAACAAAGATTATTGAAGAATCCCTACAGTTGACCAATCACGGAAGAAGGGGCGTAGACTCCGGCTGGCCTTGAGAAGTCCAAAAGGAACAAAAATGTCACAAAATGTTGTCATAATATAGGCACAAACTGTTCTGAACTGTTTCGTCTAGGAAGCATGTGGACGCCTTTGCACACACACATCCATGTGACATCGCATTAACTGTGTTATTCAAGTGGTTTAGATATCAAAATGCTGAATGAAGAGCTTCACTGTAAAAAAAAACACATACAGACAGCCATTATGATATTCCAATGGGAACTTTTCTGTCTACGGAATATTTATTCTACTGCATTATGACATCACAATGGGAACACCTTCCTCTATCCAATCAGCCAGTCTTTCTGTGTTCTGAGGAACTGCATTATGACATCACAATGGGAACACCTTCCTCTATCCAATCAGCCAGTCTTTCTGTGTTCTGAGAAACTGCATTATGACATCACAAGGGGAACACCTTCCTCTATCCAATCAGCCAGTCTTTCTGTGTTCTGAGAAACTGCATTAAGACATCACAAGGGGAACACCTTCCTCTACCCAATACTGCAAGTTGTTATTCACGTAATAATAAAGAATTCCCCTCGACCACGCCCACAAATTGGGGAAAACAAACATTCTTTCCAATTGACCCCCGTTAAAAAAGAGTCAACTGTGTTGTCCATTTTTTGTTATACAGAAATAACAAAACATGCCGAAAAGCTGCTGTTCTTTAATGTACATTTAACCAGGTGAAAAATCCCGACCTAATGTTCACAACGCTCCCACATAGGGAAATAGAGCCTGAGAGAAGAAGAGCCCTGTGGAGACCAGGTGTCACTGTAGACTACATGTAGCTGTGTGTGTGTGGAAACATTTCATCACAGGTAAGACATTTGACTTGATTAGTATAGTCTGTTAGTAACTCCACTCACTACCTGTATAGTCTGTTAGTAACTCCACCCACTACTTGTAGTTCTATAGTCTGTTAGTAACTCCACTCACTACTTGTATTGTCTGTTAGCAACTCCACTCACTATCTGTAGCTGTATAGTCTGTTAGTAACTCCACTCACTACCAGTAGCTGTATAGTCTGTTAGTAA
Source organism: Oncorhynchus clarkii lewisi (assembly GCF_045791955.1). Taxonomy (NCBI): domain Eukaryota; kingdom Metazoa; phylum Chordata; class Actinopteri; order Salmoniformes; family Salmonidae; genus Oncorhynchus; species Oncorhynchus clarkii. Next base: position 10,032,771 of record NC_092155.1, on the reverse strand, counting down.
CTCCACTCACTACCTGTAGCTGTATAGTCTGTTAGTAACTCCACCCACTACTTGTAGTTCTATAGTCTGTTAGTAACTCCACTCACTACCTGTAGCTGTATAGTCTGTTAGTAACTCCACTCACTACCTGTATAGTCTGTTAGTAACTCCACTCACTACCTGTATAGTCTGTTAGTAACTCCACTCACTACCAGTAGCTGTATAGTCTGTTAGTAACTCCACTCACTACCTGTATAGTCTGTTAGTAACTCCACTCACTACCTGTATAGTCTGTTAGTAACTCCACTCACTACCAGTAGCTGTATAGTCTGTTAGTAACTCCACTCACTACCTGTAGCTGTATAGTCTGTGTGTTTGTGTTGTTGGTCTTTGCTAGCTTCATGTTCTGGTCGGTAGCTAACTAGCACTCCCTCACGTTGCTGCTAGGACCGTCATGAAAAAGGGGCATGGTGGAAGCGCTACAATATCATGTCTTAGTCTGGAGTGAGAACGTTCAGGAACATCATCTTTAGACAATCTTTAGACATGTTCTGCTTTTCTTACATTTTGTTTTGGAATTAACTAAACCAAGCGGAAATGAAAATTGAGTTTGAAAAAGGTAAATTTTAGCTGTGAGCCAATAGGTGACCACAGGTTGTTTTCCCCACAGGCAGACAGGGAGCTAATTCTAATTCTAAATCAAGTTCTAATTCTAATTCTAATTCTAAATTGAATTCTAATTCCAATCCTAAATAGAATTCTAATTCTAAATTGAATTCTAATTCTAATACCGACTGGGAGTATCATCAGCTTAGTGCTTTTATGTATGGGACCTTTATGACATCACAGAGAGATGAAAAATGTGCATAGACTTTATTATTAAATAGAAAAAACCTTATGTAGGATATCAGAAAGCGAAGAACTGAGGTCGTGAAAAACACCTGGCTGGGTGACACACACAGAGACCAGAAGGGGCTACTAAATAGGGCTGTCACCAGCAGTGAGTGTGTGTGTGTGTGTGTGTGTGTGTGTGTGTGTGTGTGTGTGTGTGTGTGTGTGTGTGCACGTGCGCATGCGCATAATACAGTAGTATGAGCAAGAGGCATGTACTGTAGGGCTTAAAATGGAGGGAAGGTGGGGGGGAGAGAGACAGAGACAGAGACAGAGACAGAGAGGGAAGGAAGGAGAGACAGAGAGAGAGAGAGACACACCCTATGCTACTGTGTCTCGGCTTTTCTAACACACATGACATCTTCACCAAAACAAAGCGCTTGACTCTGCACCCGATATAAACTTTAATGCAGTATCCTATTAACACACCTTTGTCCCCGAGGCTAAAGAGTTTAAGGCTTCCACTGCAATACATGACAATTACCTTTTTAAAGTAGTTCAACTGGAATATCTAGTGTGAGGGAAAATTGATGATCCTGTAAATACCTGGGTAAGCTGTGTGTATTTACATATCAACAAGTAACCAGCCTTTTAATAGACAATACATGTTACTGTTGTGTTGTGTTGGTCAGTGGGACATGAAGAGTCTGAATGTGTTGGTTTGAGGTGGAACATGAAGAGTCTGAATGTGTTGGTTTGAGGTGGAACATGAAGAGTCTGAATGTGTTGGTTTGAGGTGGAACATGAAGAGTCTGAATGTGTTGGTTGGTCAGTGGAACATGAAGAGTCTGAATGTGTTGGTTGGTCAGTGGAACATGAAGAGTCTGAATGTGTTGGTTGGTCAGTGGAACATGAAGAGTCTGAATGTGTTGGTTGGTCAGTGGAACATGAAGAGTCTGAATGTGTTGGTTGGTCAGTGGAACATGAAGAGTCTGAATGTGTTGGTTTGAGGTGGAACATGAAGAGTCTGAATGTGTTGGTTTGAGGTGGAACATGAAGAGTCTGAATGTGTTGGTTGGTCAGTGGAACATGAAGAGTCTGAATGTGTTGGTTGGTCAGTGGAACATGAAGAGTCTGAATGTGTTGGTTGGTCAGTGAATGTGTTGGTTTGAGGTGGAACATGAAGAGTCTGAATGTGTTGGTTTGAGGTGGAACATGAAGAGTCTGAATGTGTTGGTTGGTCAGTGGAACATGAAGAGTCTGAATGTGTTGGTTGGTCAGTGGAACATGAAGAGTCTGAATGTGTTGGTTGGTCAGTGAATGTGTTGGTTTGAGGTGGAACATGAAGAGTCTGAATGTGTTGGTTGGTCAGTGAATGTGTTGGTTGGTCAGTGGAACATGAAGAGTCTGAATGTGTTGGTTGGTCAGTGAATGTGTTGGTTTGAGGTGGAACATGAAGAGTCTGAATGTGTTGGTTGGTCAGTGGAACATGAAGAGTCTGAATGTGTTGGTTGGTCAGTGGAACATGAAGAGTCTGAATGTGTTGGTTGGTCAGTGAATGTGTTGGTTTGAGGTGGAACATGAAGAGTCTGAATGTGTTGGTTGGTCAGTGAATGTGTTGGTTGGTCAGTGGAACATGAAGAGTCTGAATGTGTTGGTTGGTCAGTGAATGTGTTGGTTTGAGGTGGAACATGAAGAGTCTGAATGTGTTGGTTGGTCAGTGAATGTGTTGGTTTGAGGTGGTTGGTCAGTGAATGTGTTGGTTGGTCAGTGAATGTGTTGGTTTGAGGTGGTTGGTCAGTGAATGTGTTGGTTGGTCAGTGAATGTGTTGGTTTGAGGTGGTTGGTCAGTGAATGTGTTGGTTTGAGGTGGTTGGTCAGTGAATGTGTTGGTTTGAGGTGGTTGGTCAGTGAATGTGTTGGTTTGAGGTGGAACATGAAGAGTCTGAATGTGTTGGTTGGTCAGTGAATGTGTTGGTTTGAGGTGGTTGGTCAGTGAATGTGTTGGTTTGAGGTGGTTGGTCAGTGAATGTGTTGGTTTGAGGTGGTTGGTCAGTGAATGTGTTGGTTTGAGGTGGTTGGTCAGTGAATGTGTTGGTTTGAGGTGGTTGGTCAGTGAATGTGTTGGTTTGAGGTGGTTGGTCAGTGAATGTGTTGGTTTGAGGTGGTTGGTCAGTGAATGTGTTGGTTTGAGGTGGTTGGTCAGTGAATGTGTTGGTTTGAGGTGGTTGGTCAGTGAATGTGTTGGTTTGAGGTGGTTGGTCAGTGAATGTGTTGGTTTGAGGTGGTTGGTCAGTGAATGTGTTGGTTTGAGGTGGTTGGTCAGTGAATGTGTTGGTTTGAGGTGGTTGGTCAGTGAATGTGTTGGTTTGAGGTGGTTGGTCAGTGAATGTGTTGGTTTGAGGTGGTTGGTCAGTGAATGTGTTGGTTTGAGGTGGTTGGTCAGTGAATGTGTTGGTTTGAGGTGGTTGGTCAGTGAATGTGTTGGTTTGAGGTGGTTGGTCAGTGAATGTGTTGGTTTGAGGTGGTTGGTCAGTGAATGTGTTGGTTGGTCAGTGAATGTGTTGGTTGGTCAGTGAATGTGTTGGTTTGAGGTGGTTGGTCAGTGAATGTGTTGGTTTGAGGTGGTTGGTCAGTGAATGTGTGGGTTTGAGGTGGTTGGTCAGTGAATGTGTGGGTTTGAGGTGGTTGGTCAGTGAATGTGTTGGTTTGAGGTGGTTGGTCAGTGAATGTGTTGGTTTGAGGTGGTTGGTCAGTGAATGTGTTGGTTGGTCAGTGAATGTGTTGGTTGGTCAGTGAATGTGTTGGTTGGTCAGTGAATGTGTTGGTTTGAGGTGGTTGGTCAGTGAATGTGTTGGTTTGAGGTGGTTGGTCAGTGAATGTGTTGGTTTGAGGTGGTTGGTCAGTGAATGTGTGGGTTTGAGGTGGTTGGTCAGTGAATGTGTTGGTTTGAGGTGGTTGGTCAGTGAATGTGTTGGTTTGAGGTGGTTGGTCAGTGAATGTGTTGGTTTGAGGTGGTTGGTCAGTGAATGTGTTGGTTTGAGGTGGTTGGTCAGTGAATGTGTTGGTTTGAGGTGGTTGGTCAGTGAATGTGTTGGTTTGAGGTGGTTGGTCAGTGAATGTGTTGGTTTGAGGTGGTTGGTCAGTGAATGTGTTGGTTTGAGGTGGTTGGTCAGTGAATGTGTGGGTTTGAGGTGGTTGGTCAGTGAATGTGTTGGTTTGAGGTGGTTGGTCAGTGAATGTGTTGGTTTGAGGTGGTTGGTCAGTGAATGTGTTGGTTTGAGGTGGTTGGTCAGTGAATGTGTTGGTTTGAGGTGGTTGGTCAGTGAATGTGTTGGTTTGAGGTGGTTGGTCAGTGAATGTGTTGGTTTGAGGTGGTTGGTCAGTGAATGTGTTGGTTTGAGGTGGTTGGTCAGTGAATGTGTTGGTTTGAGGTGGTTGGTCAGTGAATGTGTTGGTTTGAGGTGGTTGGTCAGTGAATGTGTTGGTTTGAGGTGGTTGGTCAGTGAATGTGTTGGTTTGAGGTGGTTGGTCAGTGAATGTGTTGGTTTGAGGTGGTTGGTCAGTGAATGTGTTGGTTTGAGGTGGTTGGTCAGTGAATGTGTTGGTTTGAGGTGGTTGGTCAGTGAATGTGTTGGTTTGAGGTGGTTGGTCAGTGAATGTGTTGGTTTGAGGTGGTTGGTCAGTGAATGTGTTGGTTTGAGGTGGTTGGTCAGTGAATGTGTTGGTTTGAGGTGGTTGGTCAGTGAATGTGTTGGTTTGAGGTGGTTGGTCAGTGAATGTGTTGGTTTGAGGTGGTTGGTCAGTGAATGTGTTGGTTTGAGGTGGTTGGTCAGTGAATGTGTTGGTTTGAGGTGGTTGGTCAGTGAATGTGTTGGTTTGAGGTGGTTGGTCAGTGAATGTGTTGGTTTGAGGTGGTTGGTCAGTGAATGTGTTGGTTTGAGGTGGTTGGTCAGTGAATGTGTTGGTTTGAGGTGGTTGGTCAGTGAATGTGTTGGTTGGTCAGTGAATGTGTTGGTTGGTCAGTGAATGTGTTGGTTTGAGGTGGTTGGTCAGTGAATGTGTTGGTTTGAGGTGGTTGGTCAGTGAATGTGTGGGTTTGAGGTGGTTGGTCAGTGAATGTGTGGGTTTGAGGTGGTTGGTCAGTGAATGTGTTGGTTTGAGGTGGTTGGTCAGTGAATGTGTTGGTTTGAGGTGGTTGGTCAGTGAATGTGTTGGTTGGTCAGTGAATGTGTTGGTTGGTCAGTGAATGTGTTGGTTGGTCAGTGAATGTGTTGGTTTGAGGTGGTTGGTCAGTGAATGTGTTGGTTTGAGGTGGTTGGTCAGTGAATGTGTTGGTTTGAGGTGGTTGGTCAGTGAATGTGTGGGTTTGAGGTGGTTGGTCAGTGAATGTGTTGGTTTGAGGTGGTTGGTCAGTGAATGTGTTGGTTTGAGGTGGTTGGTCAGTGAATGTGTTGGTTTGAGGTGGTTGGTCAGTGAATGTGTTGGTTTGAGGTGGTTGGTCAGTGAATGTGTTGGTTTGAGGTGGTTGGTCAGTGAATGTGTTGGTTTGAGGTGGTTGGTCAGTGAATGTGTTGGTTTGAGGTGGTTGGTCAGTGAATGTGTTGGTTTGAGGTGGTTGGTCAGTGAATGTGTGGGTTTGAGGTGGTTGGTCAGTGAATGTGTTGGTTTGAGGTGGTTGGTCAGTGAATGTGTTGGTTTGAGGTGGTTGGTCAGTGAATGTGTTGGTTTGAGGTGGTTGGTCAGTGAATGTGTTGGTTTGAGGTGGTTGGTCAGTGAATGTGTTGGTTTGAGGTGGTTGGTCAGTGAATGTGTTGGTTTGAGGTGGTTGGTCAGTGAATGTGTTGGTTTGAGGTGGTTGGTCAGTGAATGTGTTGGTTTGAGGTGGTTGGTCAGTGAATGTGTTGGTTTGAGGTGGTTGGTCAGTGAATGTGTTGGTTTGAGGTGGTTGGTCAGTGAATGTGTTGGTTTGAGGTGGTTGGTCAGTGAATGTGTTGGTTTGAGGTGGTTGGTCAGTGAATGTGTTGGTTTGAGGTGGTTGGTCAGTGAATGTGTGGGTTTGAGGTGGTTGGTCAGTGAATGTGTTGGTTTGAGGTGGTTGGTCAGTGAATGTGTTGGTTTGAGGTGGTTGGTCAGTGAATGTGTGGGTTTGAGGTGGTTGGTCAGTGAATGTGTTGGTTTGAGGTGGTTGGTCAGTGAATGTGTTGGTTTGAGGTGGTTGGTCAGTGAATGTGTTGGTTTGAGGTGGTTGGTCAGTGAATGTGTTGGTTTGAGGTGGTTGGTCAGTGAATGTGTTGGTTTGAGGTGGTTGGTCAGTGAATGTGTTGGTTTGAGGTGGTTGGTCAGTGAATGTGTTGGTTTGAGGTGGTTGGTCAGTGAATGTGTTGGTTTGAGGTGGTTGGTCAGTGAATGTGTTGGTTTGAGGTGGTTGGTCAGTGAATGTGTTGGTTTGAGGTGGTTGGTCAGTGAATGTGTTGGTTTGAGGTGGTTGGTCAGTGAATGTGTTGGTTTGAGGTGGTTGGTCAGTGAATGTGTTGGTTTGAGGTGGTTGGTCAGTGAATGTGTTGGTTTGAGGTGGTTGGTCAGTGAATGTGTTGGTTTGAGGTGGTTGGTCAGTGAATGTGTTGGTTTGAGGTGGTTGGTCAGTGAATGTGTTGGTTGGTCAGTGAATGTGTGGGTTTGAGGTGGTTGGTCAGTGAATGTGTGGGTTTGAGGTGGTTGGTCAGTGAATGTGTGGGTTTGAGGTGGTTGGTCAGTGAATGTGTTGGTTTGAGGTGGTTGGTCAGTGAATGTGTTGGTTTGAGGTGGTTGGTCAGTGAATGTGTGGGTTTGAGGTGGTTGGTCAGTGAATGTGTTGGTTTGAGGTGGTTGGTGGAAATGGAATTTGGAATATTTTTGAATAAATCTCAACATTCCGTCATCACATTCCACACACTGTGGAATCACTGCAAGCTGGTGATTGTGATAGAAGTTAACTCTTCAGAACAGATCTAAGGTGAAAATCTAGCATCTCATTCTCAGGATCTAGGAACCTAGAGCTAGGGTGAGTTTCCCCCAAACCTCGACAGTAAAGAGTGAACACTACCTCTGTAGTTGTGTACTTGACAGTGTGCGTGACCCTCCCGACCCCTTCTTTCCCCTCCTCCTCCTCTTTTTTGCTGACAAGGGGTTTGTTGTAGAGTGAGAGACAGACAGAGTGAGAGACAGACAGAGTGAGAGACAGACAGAGAGAGAGACAGTGTGTATGTTAAATGTTTACTGTTAATTTTATTGTTTATTTCACTTTTGTATATTATCTACCTCACTTGCTTTGGCAATGTTAACACATGTTTCCCATGCCAATAAAGCCCCTTGAATTGAATTGAGACAGAGAGAGAGAGAGAGAGAGAGAGAGAGAGAGAGAGAGAAAACAAACAGAGAATGGGCCAACTCCATATCCATTACTGAATACACTGACCTGACACACACCCTGACCTGACACACACCCTGACCTGATACACACACACCTGACCTGACACACACGCACTGACCTGATACACACACACACACACACACTGACCTGATACACACCCTGACTTGATACACACACACACACCCACTGACCTGACACACACCCACTGACCTGGAGTAATGGGACAGGGTCAGACAGTCAATCAACAGTGGCTGGGCAATGGGCCATGGTTTAACCCTATAGGAACAACCGAGCAATACCACATGAACTCCTGCTGTTAGTATAATATAGTAATATCATGTAACTCTATGAGGACAGTCCCCAGTATTAACATTGGTAAGTTAATGCATAGGCTGCATCCTAAATTACACCCTATTCCCTCCCATAGTGCACTGCTTTTGAACAGGGCCCTTAAGGCTCTGGTGAAAGTAATGCACTATATATACATATACTTATTTTCCACCATAATTTGCAAATAAATTCATTAAAAATCCTACAATGTGATTTTCTGGATTTTTCTTCTCATTTTGTCTGTCATAGTTGAAGTGTACCTATGATGAAAATTACAGGCCTCTCTCATCTTTTTAAGTGGGAGAACTTGCACAATTGGTGGCTGACTAAATACTTTTTTGCCCCACTGTATATATTTAGGGTCACTGCGTGGTTCATATATATACAGTTTATCAGGGTACGTTTTTTTTAAATGGTCGTCAATACTGTTGAAACAATTTATTTTAAGTTTTTCTATACATTTTAATATGTGTATCTACTTTTTTAAAGTAAACACCAGCAGTCAACTTGTGCAACGTGTTAGGAGATAAAGCAGATGGCGTTCTTCATTTCACCTGTCACATTATTCAACGTTATGAAGTTTACCGTAGTTCCCCAGAACAGTTGAGCCAGTCAGGTGTTTGTTTGTGAAGAGCACAATGGGAGAAAGCCGGAGCAGGTGAGTCCAGCTGTGTATTGACAGGGGTCTCGTTTTGAATTGAAAGTTAAGTGGTGTTTTGCTTCAACAGAGTGATCAGGGACGTGCAACTGTAGTTTTCCTTCACATAAAATACATTAGTGCACCACATTCAGCAGAAAACGGATTCCTTTTCATCAGGAGGAGGGAGGAAAAGGAGTGGAGGAGGTGAAAGAAGGGAAGAATTCATCCTCCTACAACATCCTTAAGTCCTGTACTGCCATAATGTAAACTATTCATTATACACCTCCCACACACACACACACACACACACACACACACACACACACACACACACACACACACACACACACACACACACACACACACACACACACACACACACACACACACACACACACACACACACACACACACACCTCCTACAGTATGGTAATATGTCACAAAACAGGAAGAATCATGCGGAGAGGAAAGGAGCGAATCCTACGTGGAATTATCAAAGAAATGTGAAAGAAGGTCCATTATGTTGATTATATGACCCCTGACTTCATGACTTCTACAGACACATCGGTGTGTGTGTGTGTGTGTGTGTGTGTGTGTGTGTGTGTGTGTGTGTGTGTGTGTGTGTGTGTGTGTGTGCGCGCGTGTGCGTGTGTGCGTGCGTGCGTGCGTGCGTGTGTGTGTCTGGGCTCGTCATTCACAACGGAGGAAGATCTTGGATGACCTTTAGCCACCAACAATGTGATGCTTCATCAGAAGATCTCACGTATCAGGGAGGGTGTTTTATTCATTAATGAATTTTGCTGATGGACCAGACTCCCTCTTTTGTTCTCTGTGGGAGGGAGGGAGGGAGGAATACCTCCCAAGAGCATTCTGGGTATTGACCTTTATAAGGCTGAGGTTCCCTCCCTCCCTCTCTCTCTCATCAAATGAAACAGGACTCTTATTCTCTCTCTCTCTCTCATCGACTGAAACAGGACTCTTATTCTCTATCTCTCTCTCTCTCATCGACTGAAACAGGACTCTTATTCTCTAGATCAGGTCAGCCTGGGTTTTTGCTGATTCTAATAACCATCGTATCATCAACCTTTGATGATTTGAATCAGCTGTGTAGTGCTAAGACAAAAAACAAACGGTGAACCCAGGAGGTCCCCGGGACCGAGTTGGGGAAACCCTGCTCGGGAACGGGGAACGGGAACGGGAAACCCTGACGGGGAACGGGAACGGGAAACCCTGCTCGGGAACGGGAACGGGAACAGGAACGGGAACGGGAACAGGAACGGGAACGGGAAACCCTGCTCGGGAACGGGAACGGGAACGGGAAACCCTGCTCGGGAACGGGAACGGGAACGGGAACGGGAACGGGAGTCAAGATCACTTTCTGAGTCAAAATGCAAGCCGAGATCTACCGCTCTGATTTTTATTTTCATGACTTAGAAAAAGACCGGAAGCATATACAACCTTAACAGTTCTGTAGCAATGAGGTTTGTTTCGTTAAGGCCCAACACATTATACATAATACGTTTTCAGCCTCCACCCAAACTGACCAAAAGGGGACACCACCGTCTTCCAGCTGATGGCAAAACTCGAGTGGCACCACATTGTTTCTGCCTCATGTCAACATTCATGTTGTTACTCCTATGAACAGAGAAAGTTAAATATTCCTGAATATTTAAAAAAACAAAAAAAACAAGCTTATCTATATATTTTCCTACTACTTCCTACTACTTCCTACATTCATTACAGTGGTTGTCCTCATTCATTACAGTAGTTGTACTCATTCATTACAGCTACAGTGGTGGTTGTACTCATTCATTACAGCTACAATGGTGGTTGTCCTCATTCATTACAGTGGTTGTACTCATTCATTACAGCTACAGTGGTGGTTGTACTCATTCATTACAGTGGTTGTACTCATTCATTACAGCTGCAGTGGTGGTTGTACTCATTCATTACAGTGGTTGTACTCATTCATTACAGCTACAGTGGTGGTTGTACTCATTCATTACAGTGGTTGTACTCATTCATTACAGCTACAGTGGTGGTTGTCCTCATTCATTACAGCTGCAGTGGTGGTTGTACTCATTCATTACAGTGGTTGTACTCATTCATTACAGCTACAGTGGTTGTACTCATTCATTACAGCTACAGTGGTGGTTGTACTCATTCATTACAGCTACAGTGGTGGTTGTACTCATTCATTACAGTGGTTGTACTCATTCATTACAGCTGCAGTGGTGGTTGTACTCATTCATTACAGTGGTTGTACTCATTCATTACAGCTACAGTGGTTGTACTCATTCATTACAGCTACAGTGGTGGTTGTACTCATTCATTACAGCTACAGTGGTGGTTGTCCTCATTCATTACAGTGGTTGTACTCATTCATTACAGCTACAGTGGTGGTTGTACTCATTCATTACAGTGGTTGTACTCATTCATTACAGCTGCAGTGGTGGTTGTACTCATTCATTACAGTGGTTGTACTCATTCATTACAGCTACAGTGGTGGTTGTACTCATTCATTACAGTGGTTGTACTCATTCATTACAGCTGCAATGGTGGTTGTACTCATTCATTACAGTGGTTGTACTCATTCATTACAGCTACAGTGGTGGTTGTACTCATTCATTACAGCTACAGTGGTGGTTGTACTCATTCATTACAGTGGTTGTACTCATTCATTACAGCTACAGTGGTGGTTGTACTCATTCATTACAGTGGTTGTCCTCATTCATTACAGCTACAGTGGTGGTTGTACTCATTCATTACAGCTACAGTGGTGGTTGTACTCATTCATTACAGCTACAGTGGTGGTTGTACTCATTCATTACAGTGGTTGTCCTCATTCATTACAGCTACAGTGGTGGTTGTACTCATTCATTACAGCTGCAGTGGTGGTTGTCCTCATTCATTACAGCTACAGTGGTGGTTGTACTCATTCATTACAGCTACAGTGGTGGTTGTACTCATTCATTACAGTGGTTGTACTCATTCATTACAGCTACAGTGGTGGTTGTACTCATTCATTACAGTGGTTGTACTCATTCATTACAGCTACAGTGGTGGTTGTCCTCATTCATTACAGCTACAGTGGTGGTTGTACTCATTCATTACAGCTACAGTGGTGGTTGTACTCATTCATTACAGCTACAGTGGTGGTTGTACTCATTCATTACAGCTACAGTGGTGGTTGTACTCATTCATTACAGTGGTTGTCCTCATTCATTACAACTGCAGTGGTGGTTGTACTCATTCATTACAGCTACAGTGGTGGTTGTACTCATTCATTACAGTGGTTGTACTCATTCATTACAGTAGTTGTACTCATTCATTACAGCTACAGTGGTTGTACTCATTCATTACAGCTACAGTGGTGGTTGTACTCATTCATTACAGTGGTTGTACTCATTCATTACAGTAGTTGTACTCATTCATTACAGCTACAGTGGTTGTACTCATTCATTACAGCTACAGTGGTGGTTGTACTCATTCATTACAACTGCAGTGGTGGTTGTAGTGTGAGTGGAAGTAGGAAGAACGTGATTTTTAAAGTGTCGAATACAAATTGTTGAATACTAAGTGTTGACAGGGCTGAGTAAGAACTTTAAACATGAAGTCCCTCATAAAAACAGCTCTTTGCTGTATTCGTTGACAGTCTCTAGTCGTGGTTTTAAATGTTTTGAAACAGCAGCTCTTTGCTGTATTCGTTGACAGTCTCTCTCTAGTCGTGGTTTTAAGCGTTTTGAAACAGCAGCTCTATGATGTATTCGTTGACAGTCTCTCTCTAGTCGTGGTTTTAAATGTTTTGAAACAGCAGCTCTTTACTGTATTCGTTGACAGTCTCTCTAGTCGTGGTTTTAAACGTTTTGAAACAACAGCTCTATGCTGTATTTGTTGACAGTCTCTCTAGTCGTGGTTTTAAACGTTTTGAAATCTCACAGTAGCTTTCTTTTATGCCATGCTACATTACTGCAGACACGGTAATCTGAGCCATCCGATTGGCCAGCGGTCGGCCTATAGTGCAGTTGATTTGCTCTCCGGGCCCGCTGGGAAATCAGAGTTTATACCTTCAGACACATGAAATGGTTCCAAATGGGAACATGTCGCCTACCCGGTGAGCAGGGCAGCTGAATCAGAATTTTCTCCTGCTCTCTCTCTCGTCTCTCCGCTGCAGACATATAGTGAGCAATATGTTTGGAACATCAAATAGCAATAAAATGATAATATTGAATCGCAATACATATAGAATCATGAGATTCACAAGAACCGCAATACATATAGAATCATGAGAATCACAAGAATCGCAATACATATAGAATCGGTACCTAAACATTGTAATACTATCGCATCGTGAGGTCCCTGGCAATTCCCAGCCCCAGTATTTACCGTGCTATGTAAGAAGGAATCTACCAAAGCCTGTTTGTGACAGAGAGAGTGGGAGAAAGAGAGAGAGGGTTGAGTGGCGTGATTGTGTGTCTGTGAGATAGAGAGCATAATTTAAAGAATAAGGAGAGCGAGAGAGCGAAAGAGAGGAGAGAAATAGAGAGAGATTGAGCATGAGAGAGGAAAGAGGCTTTTGGAGATTTTAAAGCCCCTCTCTGTCTCTCTCTCTCTCTCTCTTTATCTATCGCTCTCTATATCTATATATCTGTCTCTCTCTCTCGCTCTACGTCTCTCAGCTCTATCGATAAAAGAGGACTGTGTCTCTATATAGAGGGGAATAGGGAATATAGCAAATATAGTGCACTAAATTTGACCGGAGCCCTATGGGAGCTGTAGTGCACCATATTTGACAGGAGCCCTATGGGACCTGTAGTGCACTATCCTGTATAGGGCATAGGGTGCCGTTTTGGGACACAACCCGACTAAAAGCATTTCTGATTGCATTTCTTATTCCCTTGAAAGCACTTTACCCTGCTAGTATCAGCCAACACTACTAACAGTCCTCCCCATGGCTCAGAGAGAGAGGGGGGGTTGGGGGGGGGGGGGGTGGGCAGAGTGAGAAAGAGAGAGAAATAGAGGGAGCGAGGAAGAGAGAGAAAGAGAGAGTAGAGAAAGAGGGATGGAGAGGGCAACCAGTGAAGAAAAAACACCAAAGTAAATACAATCCATATTTATGTTTATAAATTTAACTTTTTGTACTTTAACTTTTTGTACATCATTACAACACTGTACAGTGCATTCGGAAAGTATTCAGACCCCTTGACTTTGTCCCCAAAAAATTACGTTACAGCCTTATTCTAAAATTGATTAAATCGTTGTTTTTCCTCATAAATCTACACAAAATACCCCATAATGACAAAGCAAAAACAGGTTTATAGACATTTTAGCAAATGTATAAAAGAGATTCAACTGAAATATCACATTTACATAAGTATTCAGACCCTTTACACAGTACTTAGTTGAAGCACCTTTGGCAGCGATTACAGCCTCAAGTCTTCTTGGGTATGACACTACAGGCTTGGCACACCTGTATTTGGGGAGTTTCTCCAATTCTTCTCTGCAGATCATCTCAAACTCTGTCAGGTTGGATGGGGAGCATCGCTGAACAGCTATTTTCAGGTCTCTCCAGAGATGTTCGATCGGGCTCAAGTTCGTGCTCTGGCTGGGCCACTCAAGGACATTCGGAGACTTGCCCTGAAGCCAGTCCTGTATTGTCTTGGCTGTGTGCTTAGGGTCGTTGTCCTGTTGGAAGGTGAACCTTCGCCGCAGTCTGAGGTCCTGAGCGCTCTGGAGCAGGTTTTCATGAAGGATCTCTCTGTACTTTGCTCTGTTCATCTTTCCCTTGATCCTGACTATTCTCCCAGTCCCTGCAGCTGAAAAACATCCCCACAGCATGATGCTGCCACCACCATGCTTCACCGTAGGGATGGTGCCAGGTTACCTCCAGACGTGACGCTTGGCATTCAGGCCAAAGAGTTCAATCTTGGTTTTAATATTAGAATCTGGTTTCTCATGGTCTGAGAGTCTTTAGGTGCCTTTTGGCAAACTCCAAGCGGGCTGTCATGCGCCTTTTACTGAGGAGTGGCTTCCGTCTGACAACTCTACCATAAAGGTCTGATTGGTGGAGTGCTGCAGAGATGGTTGTCCTTCTGGAAGGTTCTCCCATCTCCACAGAGGAACTCTGGAGCTCTGTCAGAGTGACCATCGGGTTCTTCGACACCTCCCTGAACAAGGCCCTTCTCCCCTGATTGCTCAGTTTGGCCGGGCGGCCAGCTCTAGGAAGAGTCTTGGTGGTTCCAAACTTCTTCCTCTGAAGAATGATGGAGGCCACTGTGTTCTTGGGGACCTTTCATGCTGCAGACATTTTTTGGTACCCTTCCCCAGATCTGTGCCTCGACACAATTCTGTCTCGGAACTCTATGGACAACTGTGATTGGTTCAGATTTGGTCCGGTCCAACCAAATTTGGTCTTGTTTGTGGGCGGAGCTCATTTAAATAATCGCCAGTGTGTAGAATAATACCCAAATATGGAAAGGAGGATATTGGATATTTCTACCTTTGTACCTATTAGGATACATCACCATGAAGAGAATGACATTAATATCCATAATGATGTATTCCTGTGGAGTACAGATCAGGGAACCATGATGAAATTCCGTTACAGGGCGTTAATCCACTTCACTTATTGTAGTTCAGTAACCAAAAGAGATTTTTTTTCAAAACTCAAGGTGTGATGTCATAGCTGACGCCCCATTCTTTCTGCAGACGTCTGGGATTCTTAATTCAGAGCAGATATTTTACAGTTTTTGGACACAAACATTTTTTTGATTTTACCATCATTCTGTTACCAAACTTTCATCTGCACTGTTCTTCCAGTAAAATGTGTTTTTGTGTAAAATGTTCGGTGTAAATTGTTAGAAGTTGTTCTTGTGCAAAGAGTTAAATGGTTTGTTAAACTTTGAAATCAATGTTTTTTGTTTGACATCCATTTTAAGTGAAACACCTGAGTCAGCGCAATTTAGTTACCGTGTAGAGAATGTGGGTGTGCTCACCTCACCAAGCTAAATGACTTCCTGGTTACCGTGTAGAGAATGTGGGTGTGCTCACCTCACCAAGCTAAATGACTTCCTGGTTACCGTGTAGAGAATGTGGGTGTGCTCACCTCACCACGCTAAATGACTTCCTGGTTACCGTGTAGAGAATGGGGGTGTGCTCACCTCACCAAGCTAAATGACTTCCTGGTTACCGTGTAGAGAATGTGGGTGTGCTCACCTCACCAAGCTAAATTACTTCCTGGTTACTGTGTAGAGAATGTGGGTGTGCTCACCTCACCAAGCTAAATTACTTCCTAGTTACTGTGTAGAGAATGTGGGTGTGCTCACCTCACCAGGCTAAATGACTTCCTGGTTACCGTGTAGAGAATGTGGGTGTGCTCACCTCACCAAGCTAAATGACTTCCTGGTTACCGTGTAGAGAATGTGGGTGTGCTCACCTCACCAAGCTAAATCACTTCCTGGTTACTGTGTAGAGAATGTGGGTGTGCTCACCTCACCAAGCTAAATTACTTCCTGGTTACTGTGTAGAGAATGTGGGTGTGCTCACCTCACCAAGCTAAATGACTTCCTGGTTACCGTGTAGAGAATGTGGGTGTGCTCACCTCACCAAGCTAAATGACTTCCTGGTTACCGTGTAGAGAATGTGGGTGTGCTCACCTCACCAAGCTAAATGACTTCCTGGTTACCGTGTAGAGAATGTGGGTGTGCTCACCTCACCAAGCTAAATTACTTCCTGGTTACCGTGTAGAGAATGTGGGTGTGCTCACCTCACCAAGCTAAATGACTTCCTGGTTACCGTGTAGAGAATGTGGGTGTGCTCACCTCACCAAGCTAAATGACTTCCTGGTTACCGTGTAGAGAATGTGGGTGTGCTCACCTCACCAAGCTAAATGACTTCCTGGTTACCGTGTAGAGAATGTGGGTGTGCTCACCTCACCAAGCTAAATGACTTCCTGGTTACCGTGTAGAGAATGTGGGTGTGCTCACCTCACCAAGCTAAATGACTTCCTGGTTACCGTGTAGAGAATGTGGGTGTGCTCACCTCACCAAGCTAAATTACTTCCTGGTTACCGTGTAGAGAATGTGGGTGTGCTCACCTCACCAAGCTAAATTACTTCCTGGTTACCGTGTAGAGAATGTGGGTGTGCTCACCTCACCAAGCTTAAATGACTTCCTGGTTACCATGTAGAGAATGTGGGTGTGCTCACCTCACCAAGCTAAATGACTTCCTGGTTACCGTGTAGAGAATGTGGGTGTGCTCACCTCACCAGGCTAAATGACTTCCTGGTTACCGTGTAGAGAATGTGGGTGTGCTCACCTCACCAAGCTAAATTACTTCCTGGTTACCGTGTAGAGAATGTGGGTGTGCTCACCTCACCAAGCTAAATGACTTCCTGGTTACCGTGTAGAGAATGTGGGTGTGCTCACCTCACCAAGCTAAATGACTTCCTGGTTACCGTGTAGAGAATGTGGGTGTGCTCACCTCACCAAGCTAAATGACTTCCTGGTTACCGTGTAGAGAATGTGGGTGTGCTCACCTCACCAAGCTAAATGACTTCCTGGTTACTGTGTAGAGAATGTGGGTGTGCTCACCTCACCAGGCTAAATGACTTCCTGGTTACCGTGTAGAGAATGTGGGTGTGCTCACCTCACCAAGCTAAATGACTTCCTGGTTACCGTGTAGAGAATGTGGGTGTGCTCACCTCACCAAGCTAAATTACTTCCTGGTTACTGTGTAGAGAATGTGGGTGTGCTCACCTCACCAGGCTAAATGACTTCCTGGTTACCGTGTAGAGAATGTGGGTGTGCTCACCTCACCAAGCTAAATGACTTCCTGGTTACCGTGTAGAGAGTGGGGGTGTGCTCACCTCACCAAGCTAAATGACTTCCTGGTCCCTAGCGGTGATGCAACATCCATGTTGTCGTACAATACAAAGAGTATCAGAGTGCTGATCAAGGACCAGTTTTGCCTTTAAGACCACAATGAATAAGATTTCATGATTCAATTATTGAGGAAAGATCTGATTTACTATGACTGTGATATGTGGTTGTTAAGATGAATTCACTAAACGTATTTTAGAAAAGCATTTTACAAAATCTCCCAACAAGGCAGGAACCTGGGAAGAAACCTAGAGAGGAGCCAGGCTTCCGAGGGGCGTCCAGTCCTCTTTTGGCTTATCAGGAGTCAACCCTATGTGCTTCCTGGGTGGCAAAACATGAAGTCCTTTAAACTCCCTTCAGTGTTCCATGATCCGTGATGTCACAACATTGTTAGGTGCGGCGACCATTGTGTCTCAGGGGCATAATCGGTTTCATGTGAGGAGCATTAGAAACAGCAGGCTCTGGAGTGAACTGACCGGAGGAGGGGAGAGGTCAGAGGTCAGGACGGCTCTGCTGCTCCTGCTCGGTTCCCGTCCCACACGCAGATTACGTCCCAAATGGCACCCTATTCCCTACGTAGTGCACTACTTTAGACCAGAGCTCTATGGGACCCTATTCCCTACGTAGTGCACTACTTTAGACCAGAGCTCTATGGGACCCTATTCCCTACGTAGTGCACTACTTTAGACCAGAGCTCTATGGGACCCTATTCCCTACGTAGTGCACTACTTTAGACCAGAGCTCTATGGGACCCTATTCCCTACGTAGTGCACTACTTTAGACCAGAGCTCTATGGGACCCTATTCCCTACGTAGTGCACTACTTTAGACCAGAGCCCTATTCCCTATCTAGTGCACTACTTTAGACCAGAGCTCTATGAGACCCTATTCCCTACGTAGTGCACTACTTTAGACCAGAGCTCTATGGCACCCTATTCCCTACGTAGTGCACTACTTTAGACCAGAGCCCTATGGGGACCCTATTCCCTACGTAGTGCACCAATATGGACCCTTGGAGCTGGTCCTCCGGGGACGAAATAACCGTCTGTTGGTTTCACTTCTTGAATTTGAATCAGAGACTGACTTCTACAGTGGCAAGAGCCTCATGTAAAATGTGTTGACTCTGATGCCTGGTGCACCCCATAGAGACAACCCTGTATCCTGCAGGCTCGGATACTGTCTTTTCACCTCGTCCTTTCACAGCAAGGTTCCACTCTGATGCCTGGTGCACCCCATAGAGACAACCCTGTATCCTGCAGGCTCGGATACTGTCTTTTCACCTCGTCCTTTCACAGCAAGGTTCCACTCTGATGCCTGGTGCACCCCATAGAGACAACCCTGTATTCTGCAGGCTCGGATACTGTCTTTTCACCTCGTCCTTTCACAGCAAGGATCCACTCTGATGGGCACATGGTGGTGATTGTTACTCACATTACAGCCAGTGACACAACGACCAGCTAGACAGACTGCATCCCCACAGGGCTCTGGTCAAAAGTAGTGCACTATCTAGGGAATAGGGTGGTGTTTTGGAGGGACCCTATAAATCACTACAGTAAATGCATGTCATACCCTAGCGGTCGTACGTACTGCACCTAATAGGACCATTTACTATTATGTTAATTGACATGGAATTTCATGTTTTTTTTATTTATCGTTTTAACAGAAAAACAATAAAACAATGACTGTTTAAAAAGTTAAGAAATTCCATTCCATTTGTCACACCCCTACATCACCCCTACATCACCCCTACATCTCCCCTACATCACCCCTACATCACCCCTACATCACCCCTACATCACCCCTACATCACCCCTACATCACCCCTACATCTCCCCTACATCACCCCTACATCACCCCTACATCACCCCTACATCACCCCTACATCACTCCTACTTCTCCCCTACATCACCCCTACATCACCCCTACATCACCCCTACATCTCCCCTACATCACCCCTACTTCTCCCCTACATCACCCCTACATCACCCCTACTTCTCCCCTACATCACCCCTACATCACCCCTACATCTCCCCTACATCACCCCTACATCACCCCTACATCACCCCTACATCACCCTACATCACCCCTACATCACTCCTACTTCTCCCCTACATCACCCCTACTTGTCATTTTTCAACAGGAAAAGTTGAAAACATCTGGTTACATCACAAATAACCTCTCACTGTTATGGAACAGAATTTGTTTGGATAATTCTCTGTCTCTCTCTCTCTCTATCTCTCCCTCTCCCACTCTCCCCCCCTCTCTCTCCCTCTCTCTCTCCCTCTCCCACTCTCTCCCCCTCTCTCTCTCTGTCTCTCTCTCTCTCCCTCTCTCTCTCCCTCTCCCACTCTCTCCCCCTCTCTCTCTCTCTCTCTCTCCCCCCCTCCCTCTCCCCTCTCTCTCTCTCCCTCTGTCTCTCTCTCTCTCTCTCTCCCCCTCCCTCTCTCTCTCTCTCGCTCTCTCTCCCTCTCCCTCTCCCCCTCTCTCTCACTTCCAAAACAAGTCACATGCGCAATTTCAACTAGGAATGTGTCTTGGTTGTTTAGAAATGTACAATTCCACTGAACCAGTTTGATTTCTCCTTTTATTGTTATGTGACATGAAACTATCCAGGCTTCCAGCCCCAGTGAATAGCCTACTATGGCTCTCTATCAAAGTGCCAGATATTTCTGGCATCTACGCGTACTGTAGTTCCACATATTTTCAGCGGTTGGGTCGAACAGAGAGAGCACCACAGACAGACACTGCATCCATTGATTAATCTCCGCGGCAATGACATGACAACCCAGCGAGGGACTGCTCAGAGCAACAGTAACCCAACGCTCCTGGATCACTGACATACAAAGGGTCTGGAACAGAGAGAGAGAGAGAGAGAGAGAGAGAGAGAGAGAGAGAGAGAGAGAGAGAGAGAGGAGGGGGGAGAGAGGGGGAAGGAGAGAGAGAGAGAGAGAGAGAGAGAGAGGGAGAGAGAGAGATAGAGAGAGAGAGGAGGGGGGGAAGGAGAGAGAGAGAGAGGAGGGGGAGGGAAAAGAGAGCGAAAGAGAGAGAAAGAGAGAGAGGGGGGAGAGAGAGAGAGAGCGAGAGAGCGTGAGAGAGAGCGAGAGAGAGAGAGAGAGAGAGGAGGGAAAAATAGATACAGAGAGAGAGAGAGAGAGAGAGAGAGAGAGAGAGAGAGAGAGAGAGAGAGGAGTGTGTGTGTGTCTCTCCCTCTGTGTCTCTCTGCTCTCTGTGTTCATGGCTCTAAGTCAAAAACAGTGATTTGAGATCCACTGGCAAGACAGCGTAAAACTGGAGATGTTCTCATTTGCCAATAAATGACTGTTGCTTTCATTGTGTCTTCCACACGCACGCGCACACACACACACACACACACACACTCTTACCTCACACCATTCTTAGAATAGAGCAATAGATGGGTTAGCTGACAACGTCCTGAAAACGATGTGCTTCAATGGAGCAGAAGTCTGTGTGTCGTTGGGTTTCTGGACGGCCAGATGGCTACCAACAATGACAACAAACTGTCATATGGGGAATTGTAAGTGACTCGTTTCAGCTAGTTTCATCTTGTTCTTGATACCGTGATTTGTTTTGAGGTGTTTTGACTGATTTCATGTCAATGCTAATATGGCTAAAAATTACGCTAGTTAGCTAACCAAGTCACAGTGGGTACAACATCTCCAATGCACTTCCTTATAAAATCACTCTGTTCCCTCTATCACTCTGTTCCCTCTATCACTCTATTCCCTCTATCACTCTGTTCTCTCTATCACTCTATTCCCTCTATCACTCTGTTCCCTCTATCACTCTGTTCCCCCTATCACTCTGTTCTCTCTATCACTCTATTCCCTCTATCACTCTGTTCCCTCTATCACTCTGTTCCCCCTTTCACTCTGTTCCCTCTATCACTCTGTTCCCCCTATCACTCTGTTCCCTCTATCACTCTGTTCTCTCTATCACTCTATTCCCTCTATCACTCTGTTCTCTATTCCCTCTGCCACTCTGTTCTCTCTATTCCCTCTATTCCCTCTATCACTCTGTTCCCTCTATCACTCTGTTCCCTCTATCACTCTATTCCCTCTATCACTCTGTTCCCTCTATCACTCTGTTCCCTCTATCACTCTGTTCTCTATTCCCTCTGCCACTATGTTATCTCTATTCCCTCTATCACTCTGTTCCCTCTGCCACTCTGTTCTCTCTATCTCTCTATTCTCTCTATTCTTTCCATCACTCTATTCCCTCTGTCACTCTATTCCCTCTGTCACTCTATTCCATCTATCTCTCTATCACTCTGTTCCCTCTATCACTATGTTCTCTCTATTCCCTATATCTCTCTATTCCCTATATCTCTCTATTCCCTCTATCACTCTATTCCCTATATCACTCTTTTCCCTCTATCACTCTGTTCCCTCTATCACTCTGTTCTCTCTATTCCCTATATCCCTCTGTTCCCTCTATCACTCTGTTCC
Source organism: Oncorhynchus clarkii lewisi (assembly GCF_045791955.1). Classification (NCBI taxonomy): domain Eukaryota; kingdom Metazoa; phylum Chordata; class Actinopteri; order Salmoniformes; family Salmonidae; genus Oncorhynchus; species Oncorhynchus clarkii. The sequence continues at coordinate 10,011,235 of NC_092155.1, read as the reverse complement.
CTCTATCACTCTGTTCCCTCTATCACTCTGTTCTCTCTATCACTCTGTTCCCTCTATCACTCTATTCCCTCTATCACTCTGTTCCCTCTATCACTCTGTTCTCTCTATCACTCTATTCCCTCTATCACTCTGTTCCCTCTATCACTCTGTTCCCTCTATCACTCTGTTCCCTCTATGGACACACACTTTCAGCTGGGTTCAAATACACTTGTTGACCTGTCCATTCAGCTCTGGCACCTGCTGAATCAGCTAACCATAAGGTGCTATAGGCTACCTCCAAAGTAGTACACTATATAGGGAATATAGTACAATTTGGGACAGATCACAGGTGCCTGTACTGCATTGTTATTTGTGCTATAATGCAGTAAGAAATACCTGTCTTAAAACAAGTAGCTGTTTCGAGGTTGTTGACGTTCGCTTGACAACATGATGTCTTTATTGTCTGGATCATGTACATGTAGGAACTATAACTGACGCTTACCTCTAACACTGCCCAGAGTGGCCGTCCGAGACCTGGAGAGCGAACACACCGCCGAGAGGAGCCAGAAGATCACCCTGCCAGACGCCCTCATGTTTCGGCTCCGGGCTCACAGTCGTACCGGTAGGCTCTGGTCCTGGGTCCTAGGTTTTAACGTAAAGGTCCCGGTCTCAGCTGAGAGGCGTCATCATGCGAAGAGGCTATAATCCCCGGTGGATGTGTGTTTAGATTCTTCCGTTCAGGGCGCTCAAGAAGAACGCACAATCCGACAACAACACAAGGAAATTTAATACAATGTTAAAACGTCTCTAAAATGGACTAAAATATAATATATATATATCAATATATATAATATATTGTAATTGTTCGTTTGAATTGACTCACAGGCCAATGATAGCGCAGTTTAGAGCTGTTGCCATTGGCGTCGGCTAATGGGGATTCTAATACATCGAATCAAAATCAAATAAAACATCGAATCATATAACTGCATCAGCTTTCAGCGCACAGTCCATTTAGCCATTTGAAGACAGAAACATTGAAATAGCAGAGGTCAACATAAATATGGATTAAATATAAATATTGTTTATGTTATTTCTCACGAACTGCGTGCAAAGTAATGCAAAGTTAGGAGACATTTATAGTGCCATCCTTTGGTAATAATGTCCATTCTGTATCTCGAGCTCTTGAGGTTTTATTCAGCACAAGACGTGTCTCTCTCTCAGCTCCGGTCCCCGTCGCTCGCTCGTGCTGTCCCGCTGTTGGTGGTGAAAAATAATTCAAACCGTCCGAATATAAATCTTAACAAATAATCCCCGTGAACTAAATATGGAACAAATAAATTAAATTCCTCTCGACCTCGGATAAAACAAATTCTACCCCTGGTAAAAGTGAAACGACCGCGGAATAGGAGTAAAGTGTAGATGTAATGTAAATTCGTTGTGAACCGCCTGAAGAGCGCAGAGCCAGTCTCGAGCCCCGCCCCATCGAGTGACACTGGAAACGACAACAGGTAAAGTGATGATGTCATGTGATCAGATTAAATTGATCATAGTACTTGTATAATAATACCAGTGTAGGACTATATACAATATCATGATAACAATATTTATATTTTATATTAGGCCTAATGTTAGTAATTATAATGTTATAAATCCTGATAAATAGATCATGTTAACAACGTGAGGCAGTTTGGCTTTTATAACGTACAGATATTACATTCGAATAGCCATCTGATAAAAAGTGTAAATCAAGACTGAATTTGAGAATATGTATATATATATATAACGTATACGTCTATAGTGAAATGGGTTAACAAATACATGTGATTCCTTTTGACTGAATCTAGACCTCTTTCATTTATTTACGTGTCTCAATTGAACCTGGTAATATTCCCGAGCACATGCAGGGCAAAACAAGGGTTCGTGACGGGACGATTGATGATTAGTGTCAACAGAAGTGTCAGATTAGCGCGTGCGACACAGTGTGGTTCGCGTCTTTGATAAATCCATTGAGGGTTTGCTACTTGTGAAGACTTTTCAACTCGGCCTCCATCTGCCCCCCCCCCCCCCCCCCCCTCTTTCTCTCTCTCTCTCTCTAATCTGGACGAGAACAACAACATCAGAGGGAGCGCGTGGGTGACTCGACTCGCAAGGATTTCACAGGGCCACCGGGGCATGGGTGTAGAGTGGTACCAACCCCGAGGACAAAGGACCAGGACACGGATTAATGTAGAGGAGGAGGAGGAGGAGAGGATGAAGGTGGGGAAATGAAGAATAGAATAAAAATAGAGTTGAAAGACATGAGAATCTGATGAATATATCGACTGTTTTAACACTATAGTAGTCCTTTTTATTAAGGCGTTTTGAAATAGGCTATATTAACTGATTGGAAAGCCCACGGGCATACAGTATAAATACACACAGACAGGGGTGAATCCTAACCTTGATTTAAATCAAATTTATACCTAGTCTCCCCATATGTGCTTAACTATGTGAACAATCTATTTAAATGGACATAATATCAGGAGACACACACACACACACACACACACACACACTCTCTGCAGTGCATTCCCTGCATCAGCTAGCCCCACATCCTATAACATGCGCATGAATTAGCGGCAGGAACCAATCAGGCACAGCGAGAGGTTTTTAAAGGGATTGTCACGGTTACTTATCTGTCCTCCATGGCTGTGTCCTTGATGGAACCCTATTCCCTATATAGTGTTCTACTTTTGACCAGGGCCCTTAGTGTGGTGCACTATTTAGGGGATAGGGTGGTGTTTGGGACACAGAACTCCATATTATTATTCAGCTCCTGGTGTGAGGAAGAGGCAAGCCGTGACCCTGCACTGGTCTGCTTAATGTAGAGGTGTGTGTGCATGTGTGTGTGTGTGTGTGTGTGTGTGTCTGTGTGTGCATGTGTGTGTGTCAGTGTGTATGTGTTTGTGTATGTGTGTGTGTGTGTGTGTGTGTGTGTGTGTGTGTGTGTGTGTACCAGCCAGGGTTAACTCCCACCCTCCTGGTGAGGCAAGAGACATCTGAGTCGTCTCTGTTAATAATGTCTTCTTCATGGATTCACTGGAGGGAGGGAGGGAGGGAGGGAGGGAGGGAGGGAGGGAGGGAGGGAGGGAGGGAGGGAGGGAGGGAGGGAGGGAGATGGCTGGTTTTCTATATAGCAATTTGTGACATCTGCTCCCTCCCTCTTCTTCTTTCTACACTACCCACTCTCTCTCCATCCCTCCCTCTCTCTCTCTCCATCACAATCTCCATCCCTCCCTCTCTCTCTCTCCATCACAATCTACATCCCTGCCTCTCTCTCCATCACAATCTCCATCCCTGCCTCTCTCCATCCCTCCCTCTCTCTCTCTCTCCATCACAATCTCCATCCCTGCCTCTCTCTCCTTCACAATCTCCATCCCTCCCTCTCTCTCTCTCCATCACAATCTCCATCCGCCCTCTCTCCATCCCTGCCTCTCTCTCCATCACAATCTCCATCCCTGCCTCTCTCTCCATCACAATCTCCATCCCTGCCTCTCTCCATTCCTCCCTCTCTCCATCCCTCCCTCTCTCTCTCTCCATCACAATCTCCATCCCTGCCTCTCTCTCCATCACAATCTCCATCCCTGCCTCTCTCCATCTGCCCTCTCTCCATCCCTGCCTCTCTCCATCCCTCCCTCTCTCTCTCTCTCCATCACAATCTCCATCCCTGCCTCTCTCTCCATCACAATCTCCATCCCTCCCTCTCTCTCTCTCTCCATCACAATCTCCATCCCTGCCTCTCTCTCCATCATAATCTCCATCCCTGCCTCTCTCTCCATCACAATCTCCATCCCTGCCTCTCTCTCCATCACAATCTCCATCCCTGCCTCTCTCCATCACAATCTCCATCCCCCCCTCTCTCTCCATCACAATCTCCATCCCTGCCTCTCTCTCCATCACAATCTCCATCCCTGCCTCTTTCCATCCCTCCCTCTCTCCATCCCTGCCTCTCTCCATCCCCCCTCTCTCCATCCCTGCCTCTCTCCATCCCTCCCTCTCTCCATCCCTGCCTCTCTCCATCCCTCCCTCTCTCCATCCCTGCCTCTCTCTCCATCACAATCTCCCGTAAATCAATCAAATGTATTTATAAAACCCTTTTTACATCAGCCGAAAATGGTTATGCATGTCTGTGGGGACCGTGAAGGGGTTAGAGAAACTGTGTGGAGGGAACAGAGACTGACTGCCTAGCTCTTCTCTCTCCATGATCAGCCCCAGACAGAGACCTATAACAGAGACTGACTGTCTAGCTCTCCTCTCTCCATGATCAGCCCCAGACAGAGACCTATAATATAGACTGACTGCCGAGCTCTCCTCTCTCCATGATCAGCCCGAGACAGAGACCTAGTAGTGAACTTGTCTGTCTCCGGCGTCAGTACATCACTGGGGCCAAGCTTCCTGCCATCCAGGACTCATATTCTAGGCGGTGTCAGAGGAAGGCCCAAAACATTGTCTAAGACTCCAGTCACCTTAGTCATAGACTGTTTTCTCTGCTATCTCTGCTACCTCTGCTATCTCTGCTATCTCTGCTATCGCACAGAAAGCGGTTCCGTAAAGGCTCCTTAATTAACAGCTGAACAATTACTCAAATGGCCCCTCTTAATTATTTATTATGATCCCCCCCATGTTAATTATCTATGCATAGTCATTTTACAAATTTCCTCGACTAACCTGTACCCTCGCACATTGACTCGGTACCGGTACCCCCTGTATATAGCCTCCACATTGACTCGGTACCGGTACCCCCTGTATATAACCTCTACACTGACTCTGTACTGGTACCCCCTGTATATAGCCTCCACATTGACTCAGTACCGGTACCCCCTGTATATAGCCTCCACATTGACTCAGTACCGGTACCCCCTGTATATAGCCTCCACATTGACTCAGTACCGGTATCCCCTGTATATAGCCTCCACATGGACTCAGTACCGGTACCCCCTGTATATAGCCTCCACATTGACTCAGTACCGGTATCCCCTGTATATAGCCTCCACATGGACTCGGTACCGGTACCCCCTGTATATAGCCTCCACATTGACTCGGTACCGGTACCCCCTGTATATAGCCTCCACACTGACTCAGTACCGGTACCCCCTGTATATAGCCTCCACATTGACTCAGTACCGGTATCCCCTGTATATAGCCTCCACATTGACTCGGTACCGGTACCCCCTGTATATAGCCTCCACATTGACTCGGTACCGGTACCCCCTGTATATAGCCTCCACATTGACTCAGTACCGGTACCCCCTGTATATAGCCTCCACATTGACTCAGTACCGGTATCCCCTGTATATAGCCTCCACATGGACTCGGTACCGGTACCCCCTGTATATAGCCTCCACATTGACTCGGTACCGGTACCCCCTGTATATAGCCTCCACACTGACTCAGTACCGGTACCCCCTGTATATAGCCTCCACATTGACTCAGTACCGGTATCCCCTGTATATAGCCTCCACATTGACTCGGTACCGGTACCCCCTGTATATAGCCTTGTTATTGTTATGTAATTTTCTAGTGTTACTTTTTTAGTAAATATTTTCCTAACTCTATTTCTTGAACTGCACTGTTAGTTAAGGGCTTGTAGAATTTCACTGTAAGGTTGTATTCAGCGCATGTGACTAATACAGTTTGATTTGATTTGAGGAGAAGAGGGAATGATTTGATTATTTATTCATTCATCCATCTATCATCCAGCTCTAATACTCATTCATCCATCTATCATCCAGCTCTATACGCATTCATCCATCTATCATCCAGCTCTAATACTCATTCATCCATCTATCATCCAGCTCTATACGCATTCATCCATCCATCATCCAGCTCTATACTCATTCATCCATCTATCATCCAGCTCTATACGCATTCATCCATCCATCATCCAGCTCTAATACTCATTCATCCATCTATCATCCAGCTCTATACTCATTCATCCATCTATCATCCAGCTCCCATACTCATTCATCCATCTATCATCCAACTCTATACTCATTCATCCATCCATCATCCAGCTCTAATAAGCATTCATCCATCTATCATCCAGCTCTATACTCATTCATCCATCTATCATCCAGCTCTAATACGCATTCATCCATCTATCATCCAACTCTATACTCATTCATCCATCATCCAGCTCCATACTCATTCATCCATCTATCATCCAGCTCTATACTCATTCATCCATCTATCATCCAGCTCTATACTCACTCATCCATCCATCATCCAGCTCCATACTCATTCATCCATCTATCATCCAGCTCTATACTCATTCATCCATCTATCATCCAGCTCTAATACGCATTCATCCATCTATCATCCAACTCTATACTCATTCATCCATCATCCAGCTCCATACTCATTCATCCATCTATCATCCAACTCTATACTCATCCATCCATCATCCAGCTCCATACTCATTCATCCATCTATCATCCAGCTCTATACTCACTCATCCATCCATCATCCAGCTCTATACTCATCCATCCATCTATCATCCAGCTCTATACTCATTCATCCATCTATCATCCAGCTCTATACTCATTCATCCATCTATCATCCAGCTCTATACTCATCCATCCATCTATCATCCAGCTCTATACTCATTCATCCATCTATCATCCAGCTCTATACTCATTCATCCATCCATCATCCAGCTCTATACTCATTCATCCATTCATCCATCCATCATCCAGCTCTATACTCATTCATCCATCTATCATCAAGCTCCATACTCATTCATCCATTCATCCATCTATCATCCAGCTCCATACTCATTCATCCATCTATCATCCAACTCTATACTCATTCATCCATCTATCATCCAGCTCCATACGCATTCATCCATCTATCATCCAGTTCTATACTCATTCATCCATCTATCATCCAGCTCCATACGCATTCATCCATCCATCATCCAGCTCTATACTCATTCATCCATCTATCATCCAACTCTATACTCATTAATTAATTTGTCCATCTGTGATACACTGTTCTAATTTGTTTTCAATCAGATGGAGGGAGGAGGGGATAGGACAAGGAAAGAGGAGGAGGGGATGGGATGAGGGAAGAGGAGGAGGGGATAGGACGAGGGAAAAGGAGGAGGGGATGGGATGGGGGAAGAGGAGGAGGGGATAGGACGAGGGAAAAGGAAGAGGGGACAGGACAAGGGAAGAGGAGGAGGGGATAGGACGAGGGAAGAGGAGGAGGGGATAGGACGAGGGAAGAGGAGGAGGGGATAGGATGAGTAGGAGGGGATAGGACGAGGGAAGAGGAAGAGGGGATAGGACGAGGGAAGAGGAAGAGGGGATAGGACGAGGGAAGAGGAGGAGGGGATAGGACGAGGGAAGAGGAGGAGGGGATAGGATGAGGGAAGAGGAGGAGGGAAGAGGGGATGGGATGAGGGAAGAGGAGGAGGGAGGAGGGGATAGGATGAGGGAGGGAGGAGGAGGGAGGTAGGAAGAGGAGGAGGGAAGAGGTGATAGGATGAGGGAGGAGGAGGAGGGAGGAGGGAAGAGAGAATAGGAGGAGGGAAGAGGGGATAGGAGGAGGGAAAAGGGGATGGGATGAGAGCGGAGGAGGAGGGAAGAGGAGGAAGGAAGAGGGGATAGGAGGAGTGAAGACATTGTGACTGGACTGGAGGCTGGATAAACAGCTGGATAAAGAGCTGCCCCAGCCTTCTCTCTACAGAATAGCTTGCACATATGCAAGCACACACACCTCAGGATTGCCAATCTACACCATACTGGGGACAGTGCTATTGCAATCTGCTTGGGGAAGTTGATTCATTTCGTGCTACGTGTGGGTTGTGGGGGGTTCTGGTTTTGTGTGTGTGTGTGTGTGTGTGTGTGTGTGTGTGTGTGTGTGTGTGTGTGTGTGGGTGTGTGTGTGTGTGTGTGTGTGTGTGTGTGTGTGTGTGTGTGTGTGTGTGTGTGTGTGTGACAGAGCAGGATGGGAAAATTCAATGAGTCACTTTTACCTGCTGTGTTGTAAGGGTCAGACTCCCCTCTATGACTCTAATCACCTCTGAGTCATCTGTCTTCCGGTGAGATTTAGATCCCAACCTGCACCTCTGAGTCATCTGTCTTCCGGTGAGATATAGAACCCAACCTGCCCCTCTGAGAAACACCCCTAGCAGCAGAGGTAAGCTTAATTTACACCCCTAGCAGCAGAGGTAAGCTTAATTTACACCCCTAGCAGCAGAGGTAAGCTTAATTTACACCCTTAATTTCTGCTTCTGTGGTGTCCACTAGTACTAAAATATATCTACCATCCCCTCCTCGGTCACGAGTCATGACGGCAGTCAAATTCTATGTGACTGCTTAGTCATGGTAATTAGGCTTCTCCAAGCTCTGATGCTGCTGATGGTCATCTATCAAACTTGCAAACTACCTGGTACTCTTCATGAGAGCCCATGAGTTCATGTTGCACAACATTTCTATAGGCCATGCAATTGTGTGAGAAAACAGAGTGATGGCCTCTATTAAAAAGTGGAGGAATCTTATCAGCTTTTTTTACACTAGGCCTACTATATATATTTTACAACATTCCTAATATTAAGCACATCGCTTCGCTTTACATCAAGAGTACAGACTACCTGGCTAGCATGAAAGTGAACCACGATGAAAAACATTGTCCATTCGCTATTTACAGTGCCTTGCGAAAGTATTCGGCCCCCTTGAACTTTGCGACCTTTTGCCACATTTCAGGCTTCAAACATAAAGATATAAAACTGTATTTTTTTGTGAAGAATCAACAACAAATGGGACACAATCATGAAGTGGAACGACATTTATTGGATATTTCAAATTTTTTTAACAAATCAAAAACTGAAAAATTGGGCGTGCAAAATTATTCAGCCCCTTTACTTTCAGTGAATGATCCAATGTTGACCTAAATGACTAATGATGATAAATACAATCCACCTGTGTGTAATCAAGTCTCCGTATAAATGCACCTGCACTGTGATAGTCTCAGAGGTCCGTTAAAAGCGCAGAGAGCATCATGAAGAACAAGGAACACACCAGGCAGGTCCGAGATACTGTTGTGAAGAAGTTTAAAGCCGTATTTGGATACAAAAAGATTTCCCAAGCTTTAAACATCCCAAGGAGCACTGTGCAAGCGATAATATTGAAATGGAAGGAGTATCAGACCACTGCAAATCTACCAAGACCTGGCCGTCCCTCTAAACTTTCAGCTCATACAAGGAGAAGACTGATCAGAGATGCAGCCAAGAGGCCCATGATCACTCTGGATGAACTGCAGAGATCTACAGCTGAGGTGGGAGACTCTGTCCATAGGTCAACAATCAGTCGTATATTGCACAAATCTGGCCTTTATGGAAGAGTGGCAAGAAGAAAGACATTTCTTAAAGATATCCATAAAAAGTGTCGTTTAAAGTTTGCCACAAGCCACCTGGGAGACATACCAAACATGTGGAAGAAGGTGCTCTGGTCAGATGAAACCAAAATTGAACTTTTTGGCAACAATGCAAAACGTTATGTTTGGCGTAAAAGCAACACAGCTGAACACACCATCCCATTGTCAAACATGGTGGTGGCAGCATCATGGTTTGGGCCTGCTTTTCTTCAGCAGGGACAGCGAAGATGGTTAAAATTGATGGGA
>NC_092155.1:9976593-9996593 GCF_045791955.1 Oncorhynchus clarkii lewisi | reverse complement strand
GGAGAGAGCGTTTCTGGGTCCTGTCCTGATTGGCGCGCGAAAACAGCAGAGCATTATGGGATTCGTAGTATTAGTGGTGAATGCGCTGTATAATACCGGCGGGCCAGCTCTAGTAGTAATTTGGTATTGTCTCGCGGGCCAAATATAATTACCCCGCGGGCCAAATTTGGCCCACGAGCCAGAGTTTGACAACCATGTTTTACAGGGTCACAATCAGTGGAGGATAAATGCAAGTAAACACAGAGGTCAGAGTTCACCTTTACATTTTTACCACTACATCACTGCCTACCATGATAACATAATTGCATAGAAATCACATGACTGCTGAAACATACAGTAAGTATTCGTACAGTAAGTACGAATTTGAGGGAGTTGTCCAAGCAGGAGCCGTACCGGCAAACCCTCAATCTGTCAGTCATTACACTGAGATGAGTGACAGAATGTCTAATGCAAAATGAGACAAGCGGATTGGTCAGTGTTGTTGTTATGTGTCACTTGGGGCTCCCAAGCGACGCGGTAGTCTAAGACACTGCATCTCAGTGCTAGAGGTGTCAATACAGACAACCTGGTTCAAATCCAGACTGTATGACAACCGGCTGTGATTGGGAGTCCCATAGGGCGGTGCACAATTGGCCCAATGGCATCCGAGTTTGGCTGGTGTAGGCCGTGATTGTAAATAAGAATTTGTTCTTAACTGACTTGCCGAGATAAATAAAAAGGGAAATGAGGAAAACATTCTGAGATGCATCAATCTGCCAAACCCCAATTCCTTTTCTGTTATAAATATTTGATTCTACGATTAATATTAGGAGATCTGACCTCTTTAATCGGTTATAAACACAGAAACACATTCAAAGCCTCTTTTCAGAGAAATCACACCATATTTTGGAGCCCTGGGGTGTTGCACCAGGGGGTAGAGGAAGAGAGAGAGAGAGAGAGAGAGAGAGAGAGAGAGAGAGAGAGAGAGAGAGAGAGAGAGAGAGAGAGAGTGTGTTTGGGGGGTTATTTTGGGAGATCTGGAGCCATCTGGTTCAGGACTCTTGTGGCTAAAAGCACTTTCTATAAAACTGATTTAAAATATAATTACTGATTTAACACCCATATGGTTTATCCCTTGTCTCTTTCCCTCCCTAGTTTCCTCTCCCTCCCTAGTTTCTTCTCCCTCCCTAGTTTCCTCTCCCTCCCTAGTTTCCTCTCCCTCCCTAGTTTCCTCTCCCTCCCTAGTTTCCTCTCCCTCCCTAGTTTCCTCTCTCTCCCTAGTTTCCTCTCTCTCCCTAGGTACCTCTCCCTCCCTAGTTTCCTCTCCCTCCCTAGTTTCCTCTCTCTCCCTAGTTTCCTCTCCCTCCCTAGTTTCCTCTCCCTCCCTAGTTTCCTCTCCCTCCCTAGTTTCCTCTCCCTCTCTAGTTTCCTCTCCCTCCCTAGTTTCCTCTCCCTCCCTAGTTTCCTCTCTCTCCCTAGTTTCCTCTCCCTCCCTAGTTTCCTCTCCCTCCCTAGTTTCCTCTCCCTCCCTAGTTTCCTCTCCCTCTCTTTTAAAGGATTTATTGGCATGGGAAACATATGTTAACATTGCCGAAGCAAGAGAAGTAGATAATAAACAAAAGTGAAATAAAAAATGCAAATTAACAGTAAACATTACACTCACAGAAGTTCCAAAAGAATAAAGACACTACAAATGTCATATTATGTATATATACAGTGTTGTAATGATGTGCACATAGTTAAAGTACAAAAGGGGAAAAAAATAAACATAAATATGGGTTGTATTTACAATGGTGTTTGTTCTTCACTGGTTGACCTTTTCTCGTGGCAACAGGTCACAAATCTTGCTGTGATGGAACACGGCAATATTTCACCCAGTAGATATGGGAGTTTATCCAAATTGGATTTGTTTTCAAATTCTTTGTGGATCTGTGTAATCTGAGGGAAATATGTGTCTCTAACATGGTCATACATTGGGCAGGAGGTTAGGAAGTGCAGCTCAGTTTCCACCTCATTTTGTGAGCAGTGAGCACATAGCCTGTCTTTTCTTGAGAGCCATGTCTGCCTACGGCAGCCTCTCTCAATAGCAAGGCTATGCTCACTGAGTCTGTACATAGTCAAAGCTTTCCTTAAGTTTGGGTCAGTCACAGTGGTCAGGTATTCTGCCACTGTGTACTCTCTGTTTAGGGCCAAATAGCATTATAGTTTGCTCAGTTTTTTTGTTAATTCTTTCCAATGTGTCAAGAAATTATCTTTTAGTTTTCTCATGATTTGGTTGGGTCTAATTGTGTTACTGTCCTGGGGCTCTGTGAGGTGTGTTTGTGTATGTGAACAGAGCCTCAGGACCAACTTGCTTAGGGGACTACTCCAGGTTCATCTCTCGCTTCCTTTTAGGTGGTTGTAGAATTTAATGGCTCTTTTCTGGATTTTGATAATTAGCGGGTATCGGCCTAATTTTGCTCTGCATGCATTATTTGGTGTTTTACGTTGTACACGGAAGATATTTTTGCAGAATTCTGCATGCAGAGTCTCAATTTGGTGTTTGTCCCATTTTGTGAATTCTTGGTTGGTGAGCAGACCAGAGACCTCACAACCATAAAGGGCAATGGGTTATATGACTGACTCAAGTATTTTTAGGCAGATCCTAATTAGTATGTCAAATTTTCTGTTCCTTTTGATGGCAAAGAAGGCCCTTCTTGCCTTGTCTCTCAGATCGTTCACAGCTTTGTGGAAGTTACCTGTGGCGCTGATGTTTAGGCCAAGGTATGTATAGTTTTTTGTGTGCTCTAGGGCAACGGTGTCTAGATGGAATTTGTATTTGTCGTCCTGACAACTGGACCTTTTTTGGAACATCATTATTTTTGTCTTACTGAGATTTACTGTCACGGCCCAGGTCTGGCAGAATCTGTGCAGAAGATCTAGGTGCTGCTGTAGGCCCTCCTTGGTTCGGGACCGAAGCACCAGATCATCAGCAAACAGTAGACATTTATCTTCAGATTCTAGTAGGGTGAGGCCGGGTGCTGCAGACTTTTCTAGTGCCTGCGCCAATTTGTTGATATATATGTTGAAGAGGATGGGGCTTAAGCTGCATCCTTGTCTCACCCCACGGCCCTGTGTGAAGAAATGTGTGTGTTTTTTGCCAATTTTAACCCCACACTTGTTGTTTGTGTACGTGGATTTTATAATGCTATATGTTTTTCCCCCAACACCACTTTCCATCAACTTGTATAGCAGATCCTCATGCCAAATTGAGTGAAAAGCTTTTTTGAAATCAACAAAGCATGAGAAGGCTTTGCCTTATTGGCATTGGAAACACATGTTAACATTGCCAAAGCAAGTGAAGTAGATAATAAACAAAAGTGAAATAAACAATAAAAATTAACAGTAAACATTACACTCACAGAAGTTCCAAAAGAATAAAGACATTTCAAATGTCATATTATGTCTATATACAGTGTTGTAACGATGTGAAAATAGTTCAAGTACAAAAGGGAAAATGAATAAACATGAGTTGTAAAAAATATGGGTTGTATTTACACACTGTGGTACTTCACCCGGTAGATATGGGAGTTTATTAAAATTGGGTTTGAACTACATACATATCCACATCCTGATTTGTGAACTCACCTCACATCACCCCGTCTCCCTCATCTCCCTCTCTCTAACCCGGACAATGCTGGGCCGATTCTGGGCCGCCCCCATGGGTCTCCCGGGCACGGCCGGCTGAGAAAAAAGCCTGGGCTCGAACCCAGAATCTCTAGTGGCACAGCTAGCACTGCCATGCAGTACCTTAGACCACTGCACCACTCGGGAGGCCCACATCATCTCATGTCTAAGATCAGCATTACATTCTTACGGCTGTTCCCATAAGAGAAACCTTTGAAGAACCCTTTTTGGTTCCAGATAGTGCTCTTTTGGTTCTAAGTAGAAGCATTTTGATTTCCATGTACAATAGAACCTTCGTTGGAGAGGATTCTACATGGAACCCAGAAGGGTTTTACCCGGAACCAACAAGAGTTCTTCAAAGGGTTCTGTTTTGGGGACAGTCAAAGAACCCTGTTGAAACCTTATTTCTCAGAGTGTACGGATTATCACAAGCTGTGTGTCATAGCAATTACGCCCTTCATTCCTCCAATAATCTGCAATTATTCCTGTATGTCAACACAGTCTCAAATCTCTCCAGTGTGTCTGTGTTAATCCCGGTAGCCCACTAACTAACAACACCTCTCAGTGTGTGTGTGTGTGTGTCTGTGTTAATCCCGGTAGCCCACTAGCTAACAACACCTCTCAGTGTGTGTTTGTGTGTGTGTGTGTGTGTGTGTGTGTGTGTGTGTGTGTGTGTGTGTGTGTGTGTGTGTGTGTGTGTGTGTGTGTGTGTGTGTGTGTGTGTGTGTGTGTGTGTGTGTGTGTCTGTGTGTGTGTGTGTGTGTGAGTGTATTAATCCCGGTAGCCCACTAACCAACTACACCTCTCAGTGTGTGTGTGTGTGTGTGTCTATGTGTGTCTCTGTGTGTGTGTGTGTGTCTTTCTCTGTGTGTGTGTGTGTGTGTGTGTGTGTGTGTATTAATCCCAGTAGCCCACTAACCAACAACACCTCTCAGTGTGTGTGTGTGTGTGTGTGTGTGTGTGTGTGTGTGTGTGTGTGTGTGTGTGTGTGTGTGTGTGTGTGTGTATTAATCCCGGTAGCCCACTAATCAACAACACCTCTCAGTGTGTGTGTGTGTGTGTGTGTGTGTGTGTGTGTGTGTGTGTGTGTGTGTGTGTGTGTGTGTGTGTGTGTAATCCCTGTAGCCGACGAACTAACAAAACCCTCTTAATGTAAGTGTTCACAACCTCCCTCCCTATCAGAAATCCCACCATGTACTCAATCGCAGCTTATAGCCCGAGCGCACGCACACACACACACACACACACACACACACACACACACACAAAACAACAGCTCATGACATTGTCTATTGTCTCTCAACCCCCCTGTGATAAATACACAGGGAACGTACACTAACCTGTAGAGCAGCTATCCTTCTGCTGTACCTCTGTTGTATGTCGACAGAGATATGACGCAATAACATGATAAGAACACCTCCAACTTCAGGGATCAGGCTAAACTACATACCTCCGTCGCTTTCTCTTCTCAAACACGCCTATTTTGTCACGGGGCCAGATCCAGTCCATGAAAATACAGCAGGCCTATCTTATAGTATCCCTCCGGGGGGTTTTGTTGTTGTTGTCCCCCATCATTTCAGATTTGCATTACCTCATTCATATGCATCGTCGCTGAACACACACACACACACACACACACACACACACACACACCGACACAGCGATGCAAGGTTGGCTACGGGAGTATTTACATCATATATTGTATATTTCTAATTGCTACTAACCATGTTTCTGCATCGTTCATTTCTTCTTCTTCTCGATGTGCAGCCAGGGGGGAGAGAAAGAGCCAGTGTGAAAGTTAATAGAGTTGGGTATATCACAGTATATATACTATAACAGTGTATATATAGTATAATATAACAGTATATATACTATAACAGTGTATATATAGTATAATATAACAGTATATATACTATAACAGTGTATATATAGTATAATATAACAGTATATATACTATAACAGTGTATATATACTATAATATCACAGTATATATACTATAACAGTGTATATATAGTATAATATAACAGTATATATACAGCATAACAGTGTATATATAGTATAATATAACAGTATATATACTAAAACAGTGTATATACAGTATAACAGCGTATATATAGTATAATAGAACAGTATATATACTAAAACAGTATATATACAGTATAACAGCGTATATATAGTATAATATAACAGTATATATACTATAACAGTGTATATACAGTATAACAGCGAATATATATAGTATAATATAACAGTATATATACTATAACAGCGTATATATAGTATAATATAACAGCATATATACTATAACAGTATATATACAGTATAACAGCGTATATATAGTATAATATAACAGTATATATACTATAACAGTGTATATACAGTATAACAGCGGATATATAGTATAATATAACAGTATATATACTATAACAGTGTATATACAGTATAACAGCTTATATATAGTATAATATAATAGTATATATACTAAAACAGTATATATACAGTATAACAGCATATATATAGTATAATATAACAGTATATATACTATAACAGTGTATATACGGTATAACAGCGTATATATAGTATAATATAACAGTATATATACTAAAACAGTGTATATACAGTATAACAGCGTATATATAGTATAATATAACAGTATATATACTAAAACAGTATATATACAGTATAACAGCGTATATATAGTATAATATAACAGTATATATAGGAAAACAGCGTATATATAGTATAATATAACAGTATATATACTATAACAGTGTATATACAGTATAACAGCTTATATATAGTATAATATAACAGTATATACACTAAAACAGTATATATACAGTATAACAGCGTATATATATAGTATAATATAACAGTATATATACTAAAACAGTATATATATATATACAGTATAACAGCGTATATATAGTATAATATAACAGTATATATACTATAACAGTGTATATACAGTAGAACAGCGTATATATAGTATAATATAACAGTATATATACTAAAACAGTATATATACAGTATAACAGCGTATATATAGTATAATATAACAGTATATATACTATAACAGTGTATTTACAGTATAACAGCGTATATGTAGTATAATATAACAGTATATATACTATAACAGTGTATATACTGTATAACAGCGTATATATAGTATAATATAACAGTATATATACTAAAACAGTATATATACAGTATAACAGCGTATATATAGTATAATATAACAGTATATATACTATAACAGTGTATTTACAGTATAACAGCGTATATATAGTATAATATAACAGTATATATACTATAACAGTGTATATACTGTATAACAGCATATATATAGTATAATATAACAGTATATATACTAAAACAGTGTATATACAGTATAACAGCGTATATATAGTATAATATAACAGTATATATACTAAAACAGTATATATACTGTATAACAGCGTATATATAGTATAATATAACAGTATATATACTAAAACAGTGTATATACAGTATAACAGCGTATATATAGTATAATATAACAGTATATATACTATAACAGTGTATATACAGTATAACAGCGTATATATATATATATATAGTATAATATAACAGTATATATACTAAAACAGTATATATACAGTATAACAGCGTATATATAGTATAATATAACAGTATATATACTAAAACAGTATATATACAGTATAACAGTATATATACTAAAACAGTGTATATACAGTATAACAGCATATATATAGTATAATATAACAGTATATACAGTATAACAGCGTATATATAGTATAATATAACAGTATACATACTATAAGTGTATATACAGTATAACAGCGTATATATAGTATAGTATAACAGTATATATACTAAAACAGTATATATACAGTATAACAGCATATATATATAGTATAATATAACAGTATATATACTAAAACAGTGTATATACAGTATAACAGTGTATATATAGTATAATATAACAGTATATATACTAAAACAGTGTATATACAGTATAACAGCGTATATATAGTATAATATAACACTATATATACTAAAACAGTGTATATACAGTATAACAGCGTATATATAGTATAATATAACAGTATATATACTATAACAGTGTATATACTGTATAACAGCATATATATAGTATAATATAACAGTATATATACTAAAACAGTGTATATACAGTATAACAGCGTATATATAGTATAATATAACAGTATATATACTAAAACAGTATATATACTGTATAACAGCGTATATATAGTATAATATAACAGTATATATACTAAAACAGTGTATATACAGTATAACAGCGTATATATAGTATAATATAACAGTATATATACTATAACAGTGTATATACAGTATAACAGCGTATATATATATATATATAGTATAATATAACAGTATATATACTAAAACAGTATATATACAGTATAACAGCGTATATATAGTATAATATAACAGTATATATACTAAAACAGTATATATACAGTATAACAGTATATATACTAAAACAGTGTATATACAGTATAACAGCATATATATAGTATAATATAACAGTATATACAGTATAACAGCGTATATATAGTATAATATAACAGTATACATACTATAAGTGTATATACAGTATAACAGCGTATATATAGTATAGTATAACAGTATATATACTAAAACAGTATATATACAGTATAACAGCATATATATATAGTATAATATAACAGTATATATACTAAAACAGTGTATATACAGTATAACAGTGTATATATAGTATAATATAACAGTATATATACTAAAACAGTGTATATACAGTATAACAGCGTATATATAGTATAATATAACACTATATATACTAAAACAGTGTATATACAGTATAACAGCGTATATATAGTATAATATAACAGTATATATACTAAAACAGTGTATATACAGTATAACAGCGTATATATAGTATAATATAACAGTATATATACGATAACAGTGTATATACAGTGTAACAGTATATATAGGAAAACAGTGTATATATAGTTTAGTATAATATACAGTGTGTATAGTTTAGTATAATATACAGTGTATATAGTTTAGTATAGTTTAACAGTGTATATATACCAAAACAGTGTATACAGTTGAAGTCGGAAGTTTACATACACCTTAGCCAAATACATTTAAACTCAGTTTTTCACAATTCCTGACATTTAATCAGAGTCAAAATTCCCTGTCGTAGGTCAGTTAGGATCACCACTTTATTTTAAGAATGTGAAATGTCAGAATAATAGTAGAGAGAATTTAAGAATAAGGCTGTAATGTAAATAAATCAAGGGATCTGAATACTTTCCGAATGCACTGTATGAGCTATATACCTCCTCCACACCAAACCAAGGAAAAATCAGATGTAATCAATAACAGCTTAGACTTCAAACTCTCTCACATCTTCTCTATACAACTCCATATACAAGAAATGTAATATTTAAAATAAATGAAATACTAAGTTAGTCTCATATCATATCTTCTCTCTCTCTCTCCATCTGCCTCTCTTTGGTGGTGGTGAACGACAACTCTCCCTAGTGTCCCTACAGAGAAGTAGATGAAGCAGGAACAGGTATTATTTTATTGAATTGTGTCGTTTTTATGTACAATTCAGTGAATAAGGGATTGAGCGATAGATGGGAATGTTTGAACTCATGACCTCCAGGGGTCAGGGGTCAGGGGGCGGTAGCACTACCAGTAGACCAGCCCCCGGCACAGAGGTAGAACAGTTGAAGCACCATCATGAAATACACTCTCTACTAACTTGTTGGATGAATTTGCAGTTTGTTGTCCACTTGTACATTAAACAAGCATTTTTTAGTCACTAAGTCACTAAGAGGCTATCTCTAGGTCAGTGAGTCACTAGGAGGCTATCTCTAGGTCAGAGGTCATCTTCCTATTCTCATCTCATCTATCTTCTCTCACTCCCTCGCTTACACTGCTGGTGTGTGTGTGTGTGTGTGTGTGTGTGTGTGTGTGTGTGTGTGTGTGTGTGTGTGTGTGTGTGTGTGTCATTACAATGTTCATATTTCTCTTCATCCTTCTTCCTCTAGCTTCATTGACCCTGTCTCACTGCTGGTGAGTGTGTGTGTCAGTCTGATCATCATATCTCTCTCCCTCTAGTTCCTCTTTGTTCAACCTTCATCATCACTGCTTTCTAAGACTTCAAACTCAGTCTACTTTTTAATTCAATTAATCTTAAAGCGCTAATTTATCGTATCACTTTAAATTTGGCTGAAGTTGAAGTTTTTTACTGGGACTTTCATACTGGCTGAGCTGATGTAAGGATTTATCTTAAAATGAGAGACGTTTAGGCTTTTAATCTTAATGGTATTGTACGTTGTCTCTGATTAAATTGCTAAATTATGGTTTTGTCGTGATGACTTTAAACTTTCCTCACCTAGGTTTTTTAAATTTAATTTCCTCAAAATATATTTTTTGAATGTTTAGTCAGTTGTGTGGAGAACATTCTGGCAGAATATTGCTGCAGTGCCAGAAGCCTTAACCCCAAAACAGACACACACACACACACACGCCCTGGGCATTCTTTGTCTGTCCCATTTCCATCCCTCCTTCAGTTGCTCAATGACACTACCCCTCCCACAGCACCTGCTGCCCTCCACCTGTATCGGTCTGTTCCTAATGCGGCTGGGCGCCATCTTGGATCCACAGTGAAGCCCTGGCTCAGAGCCAACATGGCAGATGGTCTGTCTGTTGCTGCCCTCAGGGTCCTAAAGCTCGGCATTAATGTCAACATGGAAACTCAAAAGGTTCTCTTTCCCATCCTGTTACATCATCTCTCTCTCTTTTATTCAAAGGGGATTTATTGGCATGGGAAATGTGTTTATATTGCCAAAGCAAGTGAAATAAACAATAAACAAAGGTGAGAAGACACAAAACAACATCTCTCTCTCTCTCATCTCTTTCTCCATCTCTCTCTCTCCATTTCTCCATCTCTCTCTCTCCATTTCTCCATCCATCTCTCTCTCCATCTCTCACCTCTCTCCATCTCTCTCTCTCATCTCTTTCTCCATCTCTCTCTCTCCATTTCTCCATCCATCTCTCTCTCCATCTCTCACCTCTCTCCATCTCTCTCTCTCCATTTCTCCATCCATCTCTCTCTCTCTCATCTCTTTCTCCATCTCTCTCTCTCCATTTCTCCATCCATCTCTCTCTCTCTCATCTCTTTCTCCATCTCTCTCTCTCCATTTCTCCATCCATCTCTCTCTCCATCTCTCACCTCTCTCCATCTCTCTCTCTCTCTCTAGTACTTACTCTTTAATTCTTATCTTTCTCTTTCTCTTCCATCTCTGTCTCTATCTATCATCCATCCCCTCAGTCTACCTCCCCCTCCCCCCTCCCCCCTCCGGTCTCCCTCCCTGTGTGTGCATGTGGTTGCCATGGCAGCGATATGAGGCCACAGAGGACAAACAAAGCTTGGAGAGAGAAAGAGACAGGGCCCTCTCCTCTCAGTCAGAATGACATGGAGTGGGGCTAGGAGAGGAGTGGGGGTAGGAGAGGAGAGGGGAAAGAGGCTCCCACCTATCTGTTTTATGTCTCAGGTAGCACGCAAAAGCCAACATGAATAGAATGCAAGAGTTGACTAATATTTGCCATATTCAAATAATTCTCATGTGCCAACGTATCGCCGCGGTCCGCGCCAACGTATCGCCGCGGTCCACGCCAACGTATCGCCGCGGTCCGCGCCAACGTATCGCCACGGTTGGCGCCAACATATCGCCACGGTCCGCGCCAACGTATCACAACATATTGCCACGGTCCGCGCCAAAGTATCGCCATGGTCCGCGCCAACGTATCGCCACGGTCTGCGGCAACGTATCGCCACGGTCCGCGCCAACATATCGCCACGGTCCGCGCCAACGTATCGCCACGGTCCGCGCCAACGTAGCGCCATGGTGAATATTGCACTCCTGTATATCTGAAATAATTGAAACTTGCCAATATTGAAACTTGCCAGACATCCAGAAAGTCAGGCATTCTTGAAAGTCAGGATTATCTTTGAAAGTCAGGATTATCTTTGGATCTGGTTAATTTGATTAAATTCAATCTTTAAAGACTGCAACCATAGAAATACTTATTTATTAATGGCTATTAACAAGACATTGTCAACTTCCTGTCTGGTTATTCTGCTAACTGTTTACCCTGTTTACATATGGGGAAATTACATCACGTATCTTCACAATTATTCAGCGATCATAATTTATTCTAAAAAAACAGTTTCAATCATCATTGGTCACAATAAGGAAAGTTCGACAAAAGAAAAATCCACCTCTTGGCGCGTTCGTTATATAGACCAAGGCGTAAGCGCACATACTTCTTTATTAAAGAAAGAAAGAAAACTATACAAAACAACAAAACAAACTGTGAAGCAAATTTGAGTAGTGCAGACAGGCAACTAAACATAGAATAAGAACCCACAAACTACCCAAGGAATATGGCTACCTAAATATGGTCCCCAATCAGAGACAACGATAAACAGCGGCCTCTGATTGAGAACCAATCTTGGCAACCAAAGACTTACAAAAACCCCTAGACATACAAAAACCCCTAGACAATTCAAAAACTAAACAAACCACCCTCGTCACACCCTGACCTAACCAAGGTGACCATATCACCTCCATCCTACCTGACCATGACCATGGACCCACTACAATATGCTTACCGCCCCAATAGGTCCACAGACAACGCAATCGCAACCACACTACACACTACCCTAACCCATCTGGACAAGAGGAATACCTATGTGAGAATGCTGTTCATCAACTACAGCTCAGCATTTAACACCATAGTACCCTCCAAACTCGTCATCAAGCTCGAGACCCTGCGTCTCGACCCCGCCCTGTGCAACTTGGTACTGGACTTCGTGACGGGCCGCCCCCAGGTGGTGAGGGTAGGTAACAACATCTCCACCCCGCTGATCCTCAACACTGGGGCCCCACAAGCGTGCGTTCTGAGCCCTCTCCTGTACTCCGTGTTCACCCATGACTGCGTGGCCATGCATGCCTCCAACTCAATCATCAAGTTTGCGGACGACACTACAGTGGTAGGCTTGATTACCAACAACGACGAGACAGCCTACAGGGAGGAGGTGAGAGCCCTCGGAGTGTGGTGTCAGGAAAATAACCTCACACTCAACGTCAACAAAACAAAGAAGATCCACATCTATCGGGACAGTAGTGGAGAGCGTAGTAAGTTTTAAGTTCCTCGGCGTACACATCACGGACAAACTGAATTGGTCCACCCACACAGACAGCGTTGTGAAGAAGGCGCAGCAGCGCCTTTTCAACCTCAGGAGGCTGAAGAAATTCGGCTTGTCACCAAAAGCACTCACAAACTTCTACAGATTCACAATCGAGAGCATCCTGTCGGGCTGTATCACCGCCTGATACGGCAACTGCTCCGCCCACAACCGTAAGGCTCTCCAGAGGGTCGTGAGGTCTGCACAACGCATCACCGGGGGCAAACTACCTGCCCTCCAGGACACATACACCACCCGATGTCACAGGAAGGCCATAAAGATCATCAAGGACAACAACCACCCGAGCCACTGTCTGTTCAACCCGCTAGCATCCAGAAAGCGAGGTCAGTACAGGTGCATCAAAGCAGGGACCGAGAGACTGAAAAACAGCTTCTATCTCAAGGCCATCAGACTGTTAAACAGCCACCACTAACATTGAGTGGCTGCTGCCAACACACTGACTCAACTCCAGCCACTTTAATAATGGGAATTGATGGAAATTGATGTAAAAAAATTTATCACTAGCCACTTTAAACAATGCTACTTAATATAATGTTTACATACCCTACATTACTCATCTCATATGTATATGTATATACACTGTACTCTATATCTACTGCATCTTTATGTAATACATGTATGACTAGCCACTTTATGTTTATATACCCTACATTACTCATCTCATATTAACTCGATACCATCTACTGTATCTTGCCTATGCCGCTCTGTACGATCACTCATTCATATATCTTTATGTACATATCTTTTATCCCTTTACACTTGTGTGTATAAGGTAGTAGTTGTGGAATTGTTAGGTTAGATTACTCGTTGGTTATTACTGCATTGTCGGAACTAGAAGCACAAGCATTTCGCTACACTCGCATTAACATCTACTAACTATGTGTATGTGACCAATAACATCTACTAACTATGTGTATGTGACCATTAACATCTACTAACCATGTGTATGTGACCATTAACATCTACTAACTATGTGTATGTGACCAATAACATCTACTAACTATGTGTATGTGACCATTAACATCTACTAACTATGTGTATGTGACCAATAACATCTACTAACTATGTGTATGTGACCATTAACATCTACTAACTATGTGTATGTGACCATTAACATCTACTAACTATGTGTATGTGACCATTAACATCTGCTAACTATGTGTATGTGACCATTAACATCTACTAACTATGTGTATGTGACCATTAACATCTACTAACTATGTGTATGTGACCATTAACATCTACTAACTATGTGTATGTGACCATTAACATCTACTAACTATGTGTATGTGACCATTAACATCTACTAACTATGTGTATGTGACCATTAACATCTACTAACTATGTGTATGTGACCATTAACATCTACTAACTATGTGTATGTGACCATTAACATCTACTAACTATGTGTATGTGACCATTAACATCTACTAACTATGTGTATGTGACCATTAACATCTACTAACTATGTGTATGTGACCATTAACATCTACTAACTATGTGTATGTGACCAATAACATCTACTAACTATGTGTATGTGACCAATAACATCTACTAACTATGTGTATGTGACCATTAACATCTACTAACTATGTGTATGTGACCATTAACATCTACTAACTATGTGTATGTGACCATTAACATCTACTAACTATGTGTATGTGACCATTAACATCTACTAACTATGTGTATGTGACCATTAACATCTACTAACTATGTGTATGTGACCATTAACATCTGCTAACTATGTGTATGTGACCATTAACATCTACTAACTATGTGTATGTGACCATTAACATCTACTAACTATGTGTATGTGACCATTAACATCTACTAACTATGTGTATGTGACCATTAACATCTACTAACTATGTGTATGTGACCATTAACATCTACTAACTATGTGTATGTGACCATTAACATCTACTAACTATGTGTATGTGACCATTAACATCTACTAACTATGTGTATGTGACCAATAACATCTACTAACTATGTGTATGTGACCATTAACATCTACTAACTATGTGTATGTGACCATTAACATCTACTAACTATGTGTATGTGACCATTAACATCTACTAACTATGTGTATGTGACCATTAACATCTACTAACTATGTGTATGTGACCATTAACATCTACTAACTATGTGTATGTGACCATTAACATCTACTAACTATGTGTATGTGACCATTAACATCTACTAACTATGTGTATGTGACCATTAACATCTACTAACTATGTGTATGTGACCATTAACATCTACTATGTGTATGTGACCATTAACATCTACTATGTGTATGTGACCATTAACATCTACTAACTATGTGTATGTGACCATTAACATCTACTAACTATGTGTATGTGACCATTAACATCTACTATGTGTATGTGACCATTAACATCTACTAACTATGTGTATGTGACCATTAACATCTACTAACTATGTGTATGTGACCATTAACATCTACTAACTATGTGTATGTGACCATTAACATCTACTAACTATGTGTATGTGACCATTAACATCTACTAACTATGTGTATGTGACCATTAACATCTACTAACTATGTGTATGTGACCATTAACATCTACTAACTATGTGTATGTGACCATTAACATCTACTAACTATGTGTATGTGACCAATAACATCTACTAACTATGTGTATGTGACCAATAACATCTACTAACCATGTGTATGTGACCATTAACATCTACTAACTATGTGTATGTGACCATTAACATCTACTAACTATGTGTATGTGACAAATAACATTTGATTTGATTTGAATGATAAAGAAAACAAAGATAACTAAGGACACCTCTGTCGAATGATAAAAATGTTGTAGATCTTTAGAAAATGCATCTGCTCTTTCCATTATACGCGTCTCTAATGACTGTTTCGGCAACACTGCTTTTGTCAAATTGACCAATGGAAACCTGCCTACTGTCTGTGCTCTTCATCAGACAATTAGTCCGTATTAATAACCACTAAACCGGCCTACTACTACTAATAATGTAGAAATATTAACAACATCATAAGCAAAATAATGAATGTGTTAAGATACCAACATCATCCCACTGGGCAAAAACTGGTTCAATCAATGTTGTTTCCACGTCATTTCAACCCCCCAAAAATATATGGGATGATGTTGCATCAACGTTGTTTCCACGTCATTTCAACCCCTCAAAAATATATGGGATGATGTTGCATCAACGTTGTTTCCACGTCATTTCAACCCCTCAAAAATATATGGGATGATGTTGCATCAACGTTGTTTCCACGTCATTTCAACCCCTCAAAAATATATGTGATGATGTTGCATCAACGTTGTTTCCACGTCATTTCAACCCCCCAAAAAATATATGTGATGATGTTTCATCAACGTTGTTTCCACGTCATTTCAACCCCCCAAATAATATATGTGATGATGTTGCATCAACGTTGTTTCCACGTCATTTCAACCCCCCCAAAAATATATATGTGATGATGTTGCATCAACGTTGTTTCCACGTCATTTCAACCCCCCAAAAAATATATGTGATGATGTTGCATCAACGTTGTTTCCACGTCATTTCAACCCCCAAAAAAATATATGTGATGATGTTGCATCAACGTTGTTTCCACGTCATTTCAACCCCCCAAAAAATACATGTGTAAAACTGATTTAGAAAAGTGGACATTGTGTATTGTTTACGTTTAACCTTAAATCCAATGACATGGTGACATGTGTTGTTGATTTCACGTTGAATTCACGGTTCGATGACAACTCAACTATATGTAAATCAAAACTAGACGTTGAACTGACATCTGTGCCCAGTGGGATATAGCCACAGTGAAAACGAGGACAAATGTGCAAGTTGGACAAATGTGCTCAAATTCACATTAAATATTAAAAGAGATAAACATGATTACCATCAAAAGACTATCACCTGCACACACGCTAAATGTACACTCCTCCTTTTTAAAAAGGGTGAAGCAATTTATCCACTTCCCTTCAGGGTACAATCTGATAGAGGAACACACAATTACATGTTTTTCTCAATTGCTAAAACACTAAAACCCATTGGCTGAACAAAGTTCTCAGTTGCCTGGACTCATTTAGCCAATTATACAGTCTGTTGTCAATACCTTAAACCATTTCACATGGTAAAACACAATTTTCAGATCTCACTTTTCAGCAAAACTCACATTCTGCACTCTAATGCACATGTCATCCATACTGGTAAACACAAGTGGCAACAATCAAATACAAATAGAGAACACATGTCATTGCTTGAACACAACCACTCAAAATGGACTTAACCTGTTTCAAATGATGCGACACAACCAATATAAGCCAGTTCAGAGAGCAAACAGGTTGTTGAAGGTGGGAAGGAGAAAGTCTGAGAATGGATAGAAGAAACAATGTGAGAGGACGAGTGCGTATGCGAGGTGGGCGACGAAGAGGAAGAGGAGGAGGAGGGCAAGAAAGAGGAAGAGAAGGACGAAGAGGAAGAGGAAGACAAAGAGTGGAAATATCTGATGAAATTCGAGCAGCAGTTATAGACCATGTTCTTGTCCATGGACTGACAATGAGGGAAGCAGGACTTAGAGTGCAACCCAATTTGAGCTGATGTTCTGTGTCCACCATAGTAAGGACATTCAGAGAAGAGAACAGGTACAGGATACTACTGTATTTTTGTAATTGCAAATGTACTGTACTACACTATATGCAGCTGTTTCAATAGACATTTCAGCTGTTTCAATAGACATGTGTAAAGTTAATCACTGTATGTATGCTAATGCTACTACTACGGCATGAATATGTTTTGTAACTGCACAACTACTTTTTGTAGAATTGCAAGGCTGCCACATGCAGGTGGAAGGACAGCTATATTCACTCAGCAGCAAGAGGCCGTTATAGTTGGCATGGTCCTTCAAGATAATGCAATACGACTCAGAGAAATCCAGGAACGAGCGATACAAGACAACACACACTTCCAGGGAATCGACAGTGTGAGCATTTCCACAATTGACCGTGTCCTCCATCGTATCAGGATGCGAATGAAACAAGTACACAGAGTACCTTTGAGCGCAACTCACCAAGGGTGAAAGAACTGCGAGCCTAGTATGTGCAAGTAGGTGTACATTCAGAAACATTTACTGTAATCCAGATTGTCTACAGTACTAACACATACTATGTGAATGATATTACTCTTCAGTACATACAATGTGTGTGAATCAGAAGCCTAATTGTACTCTACAGTATAGCACTGTCTCTGTACGACTTACAAAATCCTACATACAGTATATTGTATTTCTACACAGACAATATTTGACTTGGAATCCTTGGACAGACCCCATGACTTAATCTTTGTCGATGAAGCAGGCTTCAATCTAACAAAGAGGAGAAGGAGAGGCCGAAACATGATGGACCATTGTTGAAGTCCCTGGTCAACGAGGTGGCAATGTCACAATCTGTGCTGCTATCAGTAACCATGGTGTTCTACATCACCATGTTACACTCGGGCCATATAACACCCAGCACCTTCTAAGATTTATTGCCAATCTAAGAGATATTTTATTTGAGCAGCAGGTTCAAGAGCAGCAGGTTCAAGAGCTAAATGAGAATCTTATTCCCACCTATGTGATAGTGTGGGACAATGTCAGTTTATCAGGTAAGGGAATGGTTTAACATCAATGGGCAGTTTATGAACTTGTACCTCCCTCCATACTCGCCTTTCCTGAATCCGATTGAGGAGTTTTTCTCCTCTTGGAGATGGAAAGTGTATGATAGACAACTCTACACCAGAGTAAATCTGCTGCAAGCCATGGATTTAGCCTGTGGTGATATAGGTGAGGAATCATGTCAGGGCTGGATACGGCACACAAGAGGCTTCTTCCCCCGTTGCCTCAGGAGGGACAATATTGCTTGTGATGTCGACAAAGTGCTCTGGCCTGACCCAGCCCAAAGACAAGAAGAAGCACATTGATCACATGTTTACTCCTTTGATTTGTCCCTTGTAGTATTGTATTCTGTAGTACAGTGCATTGTAGGCTGTATACTGGACACATTTTATGGCCCTGAACATTGTGCTTTCCATTTATTACAGTTTTTGATTGCTTAAGCACGATTTTCAAAACAGGGCCCGTGTTTTCAAAACACTACACACAATTAGCACAACCACACACCGAATTAGCAAAACACTACAGATCCTTTGCAAAATTAAACACTCTTGTAAAAACTATACACTTCTTTTTAAAAACCACACTTTGTTACCATATGAAACACACGTTTCACATTACTATACTCTGTTTGCACGAGTTACACTCTGCTGTGATAAACCTAAAACACTTCTACCTCCCTATGATTAGAGTAGGCTACTATCAACAAAGTACAAATATAATGTAAATTCACCAAACACTACACAAGACCAATGTTGCAGACTGAAGAAACTCATTTATTTCTCAACACGCCCAAAATGTTGACAAGGAGATTCATAATACTGTAACCAAACGTCACTTCACGTATTGTAAGTTCAATTCTTTTTTTTTTTAAATAACTAGACATTGTCTCGTCGCCTAGCTGGATCTGGCCAGAGAATTTCATCAACATCGCAGGCAATGTTGTCATTAGCAAGACACCTTGGAAAGAAACGTCTTGAATGACTAATCCATCCTTGCATTGAAGCTACCTCCATCTGGTCACAGCCCTCCTCCATGGCTTGGATGAGGGGTACCTCAGCCTGGAGACGGAGATCATATACCTTCCACCGCCATGCCGAGAAAAACTCTTCTATAGGGTTGAGGAATGGAGAGTATGGTGGAAGATATAGGACGGTGAAATGTGGATGTTGCTGAAACCAGTTCTGAACCAGAGCAGAGCGGTGGAAAGACACATTGTCCCAGACAACAATGTATTGCATATGATCGATTTGATTTGCTGCTGTTATGTTGTGCAATTGGTCCAAGAATGTAAGTATGAGTGCTGTGTTGTAAGGGCCCATATGGGCATGGCGGTGGAGGACCCCATTCTGTGTAATGGCTGCA
>NC_092155.1:9919093-9969093 GCF_045791955.1 Oncorhynchus clarkii lewisi | reverse complement strand
ACTGTAGCCCCTAGACACTGCTGCCTCTAGACACAATTGCTGTTAGATACTGACCTAAGAGGCAAGTTTTTGCATTTTCCCTTGTTCAAATATAACCACTTCCTTTAAGATGAAGTCCCTGGGGGAAACCTACAGGGGAATATGGGTCCATTTTGGGACTGAACATTAGTCACTGTCGTTGCTGTTGTCGACACAGTGTTTACTGACTATTCATCCGAGCAGTAGGTCAGTGTGAATATTTCTCCCACCTACTGCTGAACTGTTGTTTTTGGCACAAATCAAGCTGTTCACATTTAGGGGGAAGCGGAGGCCTTTAAATGTCATGAAACATTGATCGTACCTCAGTGGACAGGAGGCCCACAGGTTGTTTTCAGGTTGGGTTTGTGTCAGAATAAAGACCAAAAAAATACCTTTATGGTGAATTTAAAGGTCATGTTTGCAGGAGAGAAATATGGGTGTGTTGTTTTATTAAACAGAGACTTTTATTTAGAAGACACAATCCTAATTTGCGACAGGGCGCCGTACTACTATGGCTGACCCTGTAAAGCAATATATTTCGCTGCACCTATCTGGTGTGTGACAATTTATTCGTATTTTTATGCCTAACCTCGGAGCCAATTTTTACTTTGCGGCTGGCCCATCTAGCGGAAACCGCTCAGCTCTGCCTCAAGTACAAGATTCATCCCAATAAACGTCAACCTGCGAAATCCAACAACAAACGAGATGAGAGTCTGGAGTGTAAAACCTAGAATGATATGCATGACAGTGCACCTGCATCAATTGTCATGGTTTGTCAGACGTTTCCGATATTTGATTACATGGTTTATGGTCACGGAATTGTGTTTCTGGATTTGATGGAATTGTGTTTCTGGATTTGATGGAATTGTGTTTCTGGATTTGATGGAATAACAGAGATGATTAAACTATTTTTGTTTTCATTTTTTTTATTTTAAAGCTTGCCTTTTACACACACAAATGCAAGCACACGCACACACAAAGTCAAGACAAATACATTTCTCAGCACGTCTTGTTCCATGCTTGGGGAGGTCCCATAGCGCTGAACTTAATCCCAACCCACCCATGCAAAATAATCTGGGATTACCAAGAGCCTTAATCCAGCCATGGGGACTAAACAGCCACACACACACATACCTATAGAACTATTGCACCCCCCCCCCCCCCCACACACACACACACACACACATACCTATAGAACTATTGCACCCCCCACCCCACCCACACACCTACTTCCACCTATGGATAAACACTCTAAACCCCCGAAAAACAAGATATCATCCCTCCTCCTCTGCGACCAGACATGAGATTAATAACCATAAAACAACCACCGGATTGACTTTCACTATTTGGTTATTATGATGTGATTATGTAGAACACACACACACACCGACACACACATACACTTGCTAAAACATGTATTCCTACTATAATGTATAAGGGCCAGCTAGAAGCTCCAAACCCCCTGGGGTTGTTAGAAACAGTAATGCTTTTGCCAAACTGTTGTCTCACACACAAACACACACACACACACACACACACACTTCCGAAAACATGTAATCCCAAACCATCGTCTCAGTGGACAGTGGTCCTCTAAGCGTCTCAGGGTTCTGAAAAGACCAACAACAGCACAGCATGACAGAACACAAGCCAAGAACACCAGCTCACTGTTCTCATTCTAGAACTACCTACTGCTCCCTGCATGGCCTGTTCAGCTCACTGTTCTCATTCTAGAACTACCTGCTGCTCCCTGCATGGCCTGTTCAGCTCACTGTTCTCATTCTAGAACTACCTACTGCTCCCTGCATGGCCTGTTCAGCTCACTGTTCTCATTCTAGAACTACCTACTGCTCCTTGCATGGCCTGTTCAGCTCACTGTTCTCCTTCTAGAACTACCTGCTGCTCCCTGCATGGCCTGTTCAGCTCACTGTTCTCATTCTAGAACTACCTACTGCTCCCTGCATGGCCTGTTCAGCTCACTGTTCTCATTCTAGAACTACCTACTGCTCCCTGCATGGCCTGTTCAGCTCACTGTTCTCATTCTAGAACTACCTACTGCTCCCTGCATGGCCTGTTCAGCTCACTGTTCTCATTCTAGAACTACCTACTGCTCCCTGCATGGCCTGTTCAGCTCACTGTTCTCATTCTAGAACTACCTGCTGCTCCCTGCATGGCCTGTTCAGCTCACTGTTCTCATTCTAGAACTACCCGCTGCTCCCTGCATGGCCTGTTCAGCTCACTGTTCTCATTCTAGAACTACCTACTGCTCCCTGCATGGCCTGTTCAGCTCACTGTTCTCATTCTAGAACTACCTGCTGCTCCCTGCATGGCCTGTTCAGCTCACTGTTCTCATTCTAGAACTACCTGCTGCTCCCTGCATGGCCTGTTCCGCTCACTGTTCTCATTCTAGAACTACCTACTGCTCCCTGCATGGCCTGTTCAGCTCACTGTTCTCATTCTAGAACTACCTACTGCTCCCTGCATGGCCTGTTCAGCTCACTGTTCTCATTCTAGAACTACCTACTGCTCCCTGCATGGCCTGTTCAGCTCACTGTTCTCATTCTAGAACTACCTACTGCTCCCTGCATGGCCTGTTCAGCTCACTGTTCTCATTCTAGAACTACCTACTGCTCCCTGCATGGCCTGTTCAGCTCACTGTTCTCATTCTAGAACTACCTACTGCTCCTTGCATGGCCTGTTCAGCTTGAGGATTCTCATTGTGTCGTGGGACTGGTGAGACTGGCTGTTTGACAAGAAAGTTGAAGATTTACTGTAGCGAATTTGAGGGGTAGCCCCGACCAGGACTCAAAACGAGCTCCAGTGACTGTCAACCCCAACACTGTAGCCGTTACGCCAAGAGATCCAAACCTATTCATTTGGTCCCCTGTTGTTAAGGTCGCTAGACTATCAACGTCATTTGTGATTACTAATATTTCTTACCGATGATGACTACAATCAACATTCCTAATGCAACCTCAGCTTTATGGTACTGTACGTGTCACAACACAATAAACGTAGGTGTCACGCTGCTATAAAGGATTTGGAGACAGGCGCAGGAATACATAATAGGGGTCTTTAATACATCCAAAACAAACACATATACAAAACCGTGGGCTGTACCCAATCAAAAAGAGAAAGGGTAAACCACGTAGAACGACACGGGACGAGACCCGTAATACACAATGAACAAAACACGCAGCACAGAAGCTGAAACGACCCACCACCACCGAACACGGGAACAATAACCGACAAGGACAATGGGGAACAGTCCGGGGTTGATGAAAATGAATCCCGTTCAGTAAGAAGCCTAGATGACCCGTGACGTAGACCTTCAGAACTGGTGAACAGTATGAGCAGCACCCCCCCCCCCCCCCCCCGATGAGCTACGGGACGACACCGGCCTCGGGGACAACCACAGTGGCGAGGTGCGGGTCGGTCCGGGCGCCGCGATGTCCACCGCAGGAACCCAGCACCGCTCCTCTGGGCCGCTCCTCTGGGCCCCCCCCCCAAACGCCTCAAATTCAGGACCTCACGGACCGAGTACGCTGGACCCCCCTTAATGTGAACAGAATGAGGCGGGGGCGGAGGCGGGGGCGGAGGCGGGGGCGGAGGCGGGGGCGGGGCGTCACTGGGTCCAGCCTCAGTGAGGGGACCAGGCACCACTGGCCTGAGGAGAGACAATGAAAGGTTGGGTTAATGTGGTAATCAACAGGGAGTTGTAGACGGTATGTTACCTCATTAACACACCTCAGGACTTTAAATGGCCCCACAAATTAAATCTATAATCGACTTCCTATTTCGCAACAAAGCCTCCTTCACTCATGCTGCCAAACATACCCTCGTAAAACTGACTATCCTACCGATCCTTGACTTTGGCGATGTCATTTATAAAATAGCCTCCAACACTCTACTCAGCAAACTGGATGTAGTCTATCACAGTGCCATCCGTTTTGTCACCAAAGACTCATATACTACCCACCACTGCGACCTGTCTGCTCTCGTTGGCTGGCCCTCACTACATATTCGTCGCCAAACCCACTGGCTCCAGGTCATGTATAAGTCTTTGCTAGGTAAAGCCCCGCCTTATCTCAGCTCACTGGTCACCATAACAAAACCCACTAATAGCACGCGCTCCAGCAGGTATATTTCACTGGTCATCCCTAAAGTCAACACCTCCTTTGGCCGCCTTTCCTTCCAGTTCTCTGCTGCCAATGACTGGAACGAACTGCAAAAATCACTGGAGCTGGAGTCTTATATCTCCCTCTCTAACTTTAAACATCAGCTGTCAGAGCAGCTTACCAATCACTGTACCTGTAGCACACCATACTACCTCCCAGACCGCGGCACCCCAGTCCACAGCCCGTCAGGAAACAGCCTCGGCGTAGCAAGCAAGGTTCAGGTCGTATTGGATCTGTGACTGTAGGTGTTGATTTGTTTACAATAACAGGAATTGTAGCTTTACTGCTGTTAAGTGGTTATGGGATTTGTTCCTAGATATCTATTGTCTAGAGACAGATGTTATATACCTAAGCCTGTGTTTGTTGCCATGTAATCTGAGAGAGCTCGAGTTCCATCAGTCGGATTGACATGATAATACCTTGTTAGGTTTTAATATCTTAATACCTTAATGTTGTATTGTGTTAGTGAGAATGGGATGCTTTCACTAACTCACGTCTAGACCTGTATATGTTGTTTACATAGCATTAAAATTAATGTCATATTAATAGTTATGGTAAGCAGAGTCATTCTAGGCCTATGTTGTTTGTAAACCTGGTATCAGAGCAAAACGTATGATATTTTACAAAAATCAGTCCCACTCCATTTAGTATTATACATTACTTTATGTTAGGTTACATTACATTAGCCTACCAATGTAATAGACATCATACAATATAATAGGAATTGTCGGACATATAATATGTTACGAATTAGAGTTGGGGTTAAGGTTAGCACTTGGCTAACCCTTCCCCTAACCTTAACCTAACATGCTAAGTAGTTGCAAAAGTAGCTACAAAGTTTTAACTGGTTGCAAAGTTACTAATCACAAAAAACAAATATTGGTCACATACATATGGTTAGCAGATGTTATTGGTCACATACACATGGTTAGCAGATGTTATTGGTCACATACACATGGTTAGCAGATGTTATTGGTCACATACACATGGTTAGCAGATGTTATTGGTCACATACACATGGTTAGCAGATGTTAATGGTCACATACACATGGTTAGCAGATGTTAATGGTCACATACACATGGTTAGCAGATGTTATTGTTCACATACACATGGTTAGCAGATGTTATTGGTCACATACACATGGTTAGCAGATGTTAATGGTCACATACACATGGTTAGCAGATGTTATTGTTCACATACACATGGTTAGCAGATGTTATTGGTCACATACCCATGGTTAGCAGATGTTATTGGTCACATACACATGGTTAGCAGATGTTATTGGTCACATACACATGGTTAGCAGATGTTAATGCGAGTGTATCGAAATGTTTGTGCTTCTAGTTCCGACAGTGGAGTAATATCTAACAAGTAATCTAACAAATTCACAACGACTACCTTATACACACAAATGTAAAGGAATGAATAAGAATATGTACATATATAAATATATGGATGAGTGATGGCCGTGCACCATAGGCAAGATGCAGTAGATATACTGTAGAATACAGTATATAAATATGAGATGAGTAATGTAGGATATTTAAACATTATTAAAGTGACGTTATTTGAAGTGACTGGTGATACTCAAATTTATTTGAGTCTGTATGTTGGCAGCAGCCACTCTATGTTAGTGATGGCTGTTTAACAGTCTGATGGCCTTGAGATATAAGCTGTTGTTCAGTCTCTCGGTCCCAGCTTTGATGCACTCGTACTGATCGAATTCTGGATGATAGCGGAGTGAACAGGCAGTGGCTCGGGTGGTTTTTGTCCTTCATGATCTTTTTGGCCTTCTTGTGACAACGGGTGCTGTAGGTGTCCTGGAGGGCTGGTAGTTTGCACCCGGTGATGCGTTGTGCAGACCTCACTACCCTCTGGAGAGCCTTGCGGTTGTGGGCAGAGCAGTTGCTGTACCAGGCTGTGATACAGCCCGATAGGATGCTCTCGATTGTTCATCTGTAAAGGTGTGAGTGTTTTAGGTGACAAGCGAAATTTCTTCAGCCTCCTGAGGTTGAAGAGGCGCTGTTGCGCCTTCTTCACCACGCTGTCTGTGTGGGTGGACCATTTCAGTTTGTCCGTGATGTGTACTCCAAGGTTCTTAAACTTTCCACCTTCTCCACTACTGTCCCGTCGATGTGGATAGGAGGGACGG
This sequence comes from Oncorhynchus clarkii lewisi, assembly GCF_045791955.1. Taxonomy (NCBI): domain Eukaryota; kingdom Metazoa; phylum Chordata; class Actinopteri; order Salmoniformes; family Salmonidae; genus Oncorhynchus; species Oncorhynchus clarkii. The sequence continues at coordinate 9,962,747 of NC_092155.1, read as the reverse complement.
TGCTCCCTCTGTTGTTTCCTGAAGTCCACAATCATCTCCTTTGTTTTGTTGACGTTGAGTGAGAGGTTATTTTCCTGACACCACACTCCGAGGGCCCTCACCTCCTCCCTGTAGGCCGTCTCATCGTTGTTGGTAATCAAGCCTACCACTGTAGTGTCATCTGCAAACTTGATGATTGAGTTGGAGGCGTGCGTGGCCACGCAGTCATGGGTGAACAGGGAGTGCAGGAGAGGGCTGAGAACGCACCCTTGTGTTTCCAGTCGCCTTGCCATGATTAAAAGTGGTGGTTTGCGCTTTCAGTTTTGCGCAGATGCTGCCATCAATCCACGGTTTCTGGTTAGGGAAGGTTTTAATAGTTACCGTGGGTACAACATCACCGATGCACTTCCTTATAAACTCGCTTACCGAGCCAGTGTATACGTCAATGTTATTGTCTGAGGCTACCCGGAACATATCCCAGTCCACGTGATCAACGCAATTTTGAAGCGTGGAATCCGATTGGTCAGACCAGCATTGAATAGACCTGAGCACAGGCGTTTCCTGTTTTAGTTTCTGGCTACAGGTTGGGAGCAACAAAATGGAGTCATGGTCAGATTTGCCAAAGGGAGGGCGTGGGAGGGTTTTGTATGCATTGCGGAAGTTAGTGTAGCAATGGTCCAGAATGCGATCAGCCCGTGTCGTGCACTAAAGTTGTCCGTGATGAAATCGAACACACAACCTTTGGGTTGCTAGACGTTTGCATTATACCATATTAAACTGGTCAAAATAAGGTAACCTAATGTAAAGTAACATGTCATACTAAATGTATTGGCATAGATTTTAGTAAAATTGTATATGTTTTGCTCTGAGACCAGGCTGTGTTTGTTTACAGTATTATGATTGGCACATTATTTATACCGGTAAACAGATTAGACTGGGTTCATGTGTTATATCTTAAGACCAGGGGACTTATATTTGTTATGTTTATCTTGTTAAGTGAGCATGGCCTTATTATTATTATTATCATCATCGTATATGTCTAGACGGATGCTGCTAGTAAAGTGGCATTACGACAGTGGTTATGGATGTATCCTTATAAGTAGATTGTTTTGGGGTGTGTCTTGTAGCCTGATTTGAGTGTCTAGTGGACAGATGTTAGTAGGTATTACAGATACTACTGGCACATCGTTTTCAAGTCATCAAGGGGTCATGGCGTCCATGGCTTTGTCCCTAATGGTACCCATTAGGTACTCCACGAGCCGTGGTTAAAAGTAGTGCACTATATAGGGAATAGGGTGCCAACCCTGGTCAAAAGTAGTGCACTATATAGGGAATAGGGTGCCATTTGGGACATGTTGGTGTAGGCTCTAGATGGCTGTTGTTAATAACGGTATTAGATATTGTAGTAAACATCCATACTTAAGCTAAGAGGGCTGTTATTAATGTAATACCAACGGAGGACTTAAGAAGATTGTTGTCGTGGATCAGACTGTATCTTGAAGGCGGTCTTTAGTGAAAAGGGTTCTGTTTTACACGTGTATACAGATATTCACGGTAATATTGATGATGTTGATAGAGCACATTTAACAAGACAAATATCATAAAATGGCCCCCCAAAAAACTTTCAAGATATGATACATTAAAGCAATCTAATGAAGTGTTATTAAACTCATAAACATTGAAATGCTACTAATTACATCCGTCAGACTGGACATACTATATACTCCTCAAGTTCAGCATGCAAGACTCAATACAGACTTACAGTAAATGATACCACCCCTTCTCACTAACAATAAACTATGGTTTATGGCAGTGGTGTAGAGTACTTAAAGTACTTAAATAAAAATACCTTAAAGTAGTACTTAAGTATTTTGGGGTATCTGTACATTACTATTTATATTTTTGACTACTTTTACTTTTACTTCACTACATCCCTAAAGAAAATAATTTACTTTTTACTCCTTATATTTTTCCCTGACCCCCAAAAGTACTCGTTTACCTTTTGAATGCTTAGCAGGAAAATGGTCCAAATCACACACTTAACAAGAGAACATCCCTGGTCATCCCTACTGCCTCTGATCTGGAGGACTCACTAAACAGAGAACATCCCTGGTCATCCCTACTGTCTCTGACCTGGAGGACTCACTAAACAGAGAACATCCCTGGTCATCCCTACTGCCTCTGATCTGGCGGACTCACTAAACAGAGAACATCCCTGGTCATCCCTACTGCCTCTGATCTGGAGGACTCACTAAACAGAGAACATCCCTGGTCATCCCTACTGCCTCTGATCTGGCAGACTCACTAACACAAATGCTTTGTTAGTAAATGATGTCTCAGTGTTGGAGTGTGCCCCTGGTTATCTGTAAGTAAATAAGAAAAACGAGAAAATGGTGCTGTCTGGTTTGCTTAATATAAATAATTTTTTATTATTCATACTTTTACTTTTGATACTTAAACTTAAGTGTCCGTGTCACGGTTTTCTTCCTGGGAAGGAGAGGCGGACCAAAACGCAGCGTGGTTATAGTTCATGTTTTTTTAATAAGAGAACTAAACATGAACAGAATATAAAATAATAAACACGAAAACCGAAATAGTCCTAACTGGTGCATAAAACACAAAGACAGGGAACAACCACCCACAAAACCCAACACAAAACAGGCTACCTAAATATGTTTCCCAATCAGAGACAATGACTAACACCTGCCTCTGATTGAGAACCATATCAGGCCCAAACACAGAAACAGACAAACTAGACATCCAACGTAGAATGCCCACTCAGATCACACCCTGACCAAACAAAACATAGAAACATACAAAGCAAACTATGGTCAGGGTGTGACCCGTTCTTTCAATTTTTGTCTAAAATGACATATCCAAATCTAACTGCCTGTAGATCAGGAGATGAAGCAAGGATATGCATACTCTTGATACCATTTGAAAGGAAACACTTTGAAGTTTGTGGAAATGTTAAATTAATGTAGGAGAATATAACACGTTAGATCTGGTAAAAGAAAATACAAATAAAAAAACATGCAGGTTTTTTTTGGACCATCATCTTTGAAATGCAAGAGAAAGGCCATCATGTATTATTCCAGCCCAGGCGCAATTTAGATTTTGTACACTAGACGACAGCAGTGTATGTGCAAAGTGTTAGACTGATCCAATGAACCATTGCATATCTGTTCAAAATGTTGTATCAAGACTGCCCAAATGTACCTAATTGGTTTATTAATACATTTTCATGTTCAAAACTATGCACTCTCCTCAAACAATAGCATGGTATTATTTCACTGTAATAGCTACTGTAAATTGGACAATGCAGTTAGATTATCAATAATTTAAGCTTTCTGCCCATATCAGTTATGTCTACACTATGTCCTGGGAAATGTTCATGTAACTTACAACAACCCACGTTAGCTTAACCGTCCCTTGGAGGGGACACCGATCCTGTAGAGGTTTAACTTCTTAAAGTGTTGTTGGTTAAGGCGCTTGTAAGTAAGCATTTCACATGCAAGGTTGTATTCGACGCATGTGACAAATACAATTTGATGTGATGTAAGTATGTACGTATGTTCCGACCTGAGCCCTACTGGCCATGTTCGAAAGTAGTGCACTACATGGAGTAAATAGGGTTCCATATGGGACGCAGCCGACATGGCATGTGTTAGCGTAAATCAGCTTGTTAGCACGAACACAATATGCTGAGTGTTTTCTCCAATCCGTGCTATTGTCCCTTAAACTAATCCCATACGTCTAAAGATGGTGGACATCTGTGTACCCAATGGACCAAACCCATCCTCCTCACCCTGCCTCATGTTCCATTGTATTGGTGGGTGACTTATATTATTGTGAATAGGCTATACGCATATTATCACGTTATGTGTGAATTTTATTTAAGTTAAGTGGTAATATTTGGACACTGATCCAAGGTCAGCTTCGCATTTCTCCCTTGATGGTTAAGGTTAAGATTTGGGATGGTAAAGTGGTGGAAAAAGTACCCAATTGTCATACTTGAGTAAAAGTAAAGATACCTTAAGAAAATGACTCCAGTTAAAGGGAAAGTCACCCAGTTATATACTACTTGAGTAAAAGTCTAAAAGTATTTGGTTTTAAATGTACTTAAGAAGACAAATGTGTTAAGTAAAAAAACAGATAAGTAGAAAAATTTAAAATTATAAGTAACAAAAAATTAACAGCAGCAGTAAAATAACAATTGTGGGGCAATATACAGGTGGTACCAGTACAGAGTCAATGTGGAGGCTATATACAGGTGGTACCAGTACAGAGTCAATGTGGAGGCTATATATAGGTGGTGCCAGTACAGAGTCAATGTGGAGGCTATATACAGGTGGTACCAGTACAGAGTCAATGTGGAGGCTATATACAAGGTGTTACCAGTACAGAGTCAATGTGGAGGCTATATACAGGTGGTACCAAAACAGAGTCAATGTAGTGGCTATATACAGGGGGTACCAGTACAGAGTCAATGTGGAGGCTATATACAGGTTGTACCAGTACAGAGTCAATGTGGAGGCTATATACAGGTGGTACCAGTACAGAGTCCATGTGGAGGCTATATACAAGGTGTTACCAGTACAGAGTCAATGTGGAGGCTATATACAGGTGGTACCAGTACAGAGTCAATGTGGAGGCTATATGCAGGTGGTACCAGTACAGAGTCCATGTGGAGGCTATATACAGGGGGTACCAGTACAGAGTCAATGTGGAGGCTATATACAGGTGGTACCAGTACAGAGTCAATGTGGAGGCTATATACAGGTGGTACCAGTACAGAGTCCATGTGGAGGCTATATACAGGGGGTACCAGTACAGAGTCAATGTGGAGGCTATATACAGGTGGTACCAGTACAGAGTCAATGTGGAGGCTATATACAAGGTGTTACCAGTACTGAGTCAATGTGGAGGCTATATACAGGTGGTACCAGTACAGAGTCAATGTGGAGGCTATATACAGGTGGTACCAGTACAGAGTCAATGTGGAGGCTATATACAGGTGGTACCAATACAGAGTCAATGTGGAGGCTATATACAGGTGGTACCAGTACAGAGTCAATGTGGAGGCTATATACAGGGGATACCAGTACAGAGTCAATGTGGAGGCTATATACAGGTGGTACCAGTACAGAGTCAATGTGGAGGCTATATACAGGTGGTACCAGTACAGAGTCCATGTGGAGGCTATATACAGGGGGTACCAGTACAGAGTCAATGTGGAGGCTATATACAGGTGGTACCAGTACAGAGTCAATGTGGAGGCTATATACAAGGTGTTACCAGTACTGAGTCAATGTGGAGGCTATATACAGGTGGTACCAGTACAGAGTCAATGTGGAGGCTATATACAGGTGGTACCAGTACAGAGTCAATGTGGAGGCTATATACAGGTGGTACCAGTACAGAGTCAATGTGGAGGCTATATACAGGTGGTACCAGTACAGAGTCAATGTGGAGGCTATATACAGGGGATACCAGTACAGAGTCAATGTGGAGGCTATATACAGGGGGTACCAGTACAGAGTCAATGTGGAGGCTATATACAGCGGGTACCAGTACAGAGTCAATGTGGAGGCTATATACAGGGGGTACCGGTACAGAGTCCATGTGGAGGCTATATACAGGGTATTACGGTACAGAGTCAATGTGGAGGCTATATACAGGGGGTACCGGTACAGAGTCCATGTGGAGGCTATATACAGGGGGTACCAGTACAGAGTCAATGTGGAGGCTATATACAGGGGGTACCGGTACAGAGTCCATGTGGAGGCTATATACAGGGTATTACGGTACAGAGTCAATGTGGAGGCTATATACAGGGGGTACCGGTACAGAGTCCATGTGGAGGCTATATACAGGGGGTACCAGTACAGAGTCAATGTGGAGGCTATATACAGGGGGTACCGGTACAGAGTCCATGTGGAGGCTATATACAGGGTATTACGGTACAGATTCAATGTGGAGGCTATATACAGGGGATACCAGTACAGAGTCAATGTGGAGGCTATATACAGGGGATACCAGTACAGAGTCAATGTGGAGGCTATATACAGGGGATACCAGTACAGAGTCAATGTGGAGGCTATATACAGGGGGTACCAGTACAGAGTCAATGTGGAGGCTAAATACAGGGGATACCAGTACAGAGTCAATGTGGAGGCTATATACAGGGGGTACCGCTACACCGGTTAGTTGAGGCAATTGAGGTAATTTGTATGTGTACATACATTGTAATCACACTGCATAGCTAACAGTGTTAGTACTAACAGGCTGATTTAAGCTAGCACACAACATATGGGGTTAGCGCTAACAAACAGTTAGCAGGTAATGTGGTTCTCGTTAGCGTAGTGCATCAACCGATGGATAAGCGCTTGTGTGATGCCAGAGTCAGAGTCAATGCCATTTCAATATTACAGTCGATTCAAGAAGTGGATTCAATAACAGAAAAGTCTTAATTGAAAATGAATCCTACGTGTTGATTTGTGAATTGGAATTTCACTTCCATAATTGAAGAAATTATAAAACTGAAGATAAATAACATTTGTGAATTTAGGATGTCAATGAATTCCCTGGTTTCACCCTGGTGAATATATGACTTCATTAAAGGGGACAAAAGATAAACAGGGGCATTATGGAGAAGTGGCGTAGTCAGAGTAGAGAACAGTGTGTGTGTGTGTGTGTGTGTGTGTGTGTGTGTGTGTGTGTGTGTGTGTGTGTGTGTGTGTGTGTGTGTTGATCCGTGCGTGCATGCTCGTCTGTGGTTGGGTGGTCAATTCCATTTCCATAGTAACTCAGTTAAATGTTTCAGTTGCCACCAGTGGCACCCTTCCAACCCACTGACCTTAAACTAACCAATGGTGTAATCCCTGGAGGGGTCCTGACAGACACACACTCTGAAGACTGAAATGGCAACGGGAGACACCTCTCGTTCTGACCTTAAAGCAATGGTGTAATCCCAAGAGGGGATGAGGGGGTGTTCCTACAGTATGTTCGCATTTACGCCCCCTCTGTCCCCCTTCGCTGCCCCTCTTGAATCAAACCAGCCACCCCACCCACCCTCTTTAGACCCCCCCCCCAACCTCCCTTTGTCTAGCTGTCAAAACAGCTTGGTCACACACACATGTACAGAAGGGAGTGTGTGTTGGGACCAGTCTGGTTAGGGGAGTGAGACATCTTTATTCTCTAACAATAATATCAGTCTTGTTCCCTGCTGTGATAATAAATAGTCTAGTTCCCTGCTGGGTTAGTAGATAGTCTAGTTCCCTGCTGGGTTAGCATATAGTCTAGTTCCCTGATGGGTTAGTAGATAGTCTAGTTCCCTGCTGGGTTAGTAGATAGTCTAGTTCTCTGCTGGGTTAGTATATAGTCTAGTTCCCTGCTGGGTTAGCATATAGTCTAGTTCCCTGATGGGTTAGTAGATAGTCTAGTTCCCTGCTGGGTTAGTAGATAGTCTAGTTCCCTGATGGTTTAGTAGATAGTCTAGTTCCCTGCTGGGTTAGTAGATAGTCTAGTTCCCTGATGGGTTAGTAGATAGTCTAGTTCCCTGCTGGGTTAGTAGATAGTCTAGTTCCCTGCTGGGTTAGTAGATAGTCTAGTTCCCTGCTGGGTTAGTAGATAGTCTAGTTCCCTGATGGTTTAGTAGATAGTCTAGTTCCCTGCTGGGTTAGTAGATAGTCTAGTTCCCTGCTGGGTTAGTATATAGTCTAGTTCCCTGCTGGGTTAGTAGATAGTCTAGTTCCCTGATGGGTTAGTAGATAGTCTAGTTCCCTGCTGGGTTAGTAGATAGTCTAGTTCCCTGCTGGGTTAGTAGATAGTCTAGTTCCCTGCTGGGTTAGTAGATAGTCTAGTTCCCTGCTGGGTTAGCATATAGTCTAGTTTCCTGATGGTTTAGTATATAGTCTAGTTCACTGCTGGGTTAGTAGATAGTCTAGTTTCCTGATGGGTTAGTATATAGTCTAGTTTCCTGCTGGGTTAGCATATAGTCTAGTTTCCTGATGGTTTAGCATATAGTCTAGTTCCCTGCTGGGTTAGTAGATAGTCTAGTTTCCTGATGGGTTAGTATATAGTCTAGTTCCCTGCTGGGTTAGTAGATAGTCTAGTTCTCTGCTGGGTTAGTATATTGTCTAGTTCCCTGCTGGGTTAGCATATAGTCTAGTTCCCTGATGGGTTAGTAGATAGTCTAGTTCCCTGCTGGGTTAGTAGATAGTCTAGTTCCCTGATGGTTTAGTAGATAGTCTAGTTCCCTGCTGGGTTAGTAGATAGTCTAGTTCCCTGATGGGTTAGTAGATAGTCTAGTTCCCTGCTGGGTTAGTAGATAGTCTAGTTCCCTGCTGGGTTAGTAGATAGTCTAGTTCCCTGCTGGGTTAGTAGATAGTCTAGTTCCCTGCTGGGTTAGTAGATAGTCTAGTTCCCTGATGGTTTAGTAGATAGTCTAGTTCCCTGCTGGGTTAGTAGATAGTCTAGTTCCCTGCTGGGTTAGTATATAGTCTAGTTCCCTGCTGGGTTAGTAGATAGTCTAGTATCCTGATGGGTTAGTAGATAGTCTAGTTCCCTGCTGGGTTAGTAGATAGTCTAGTTCCCTGCTGGGTTAGTAGATAGTCTAGTTCCCTGCTGGGTTAGTAGATAGTCTAGTTCCCTGCTGGGTTAGCATATAGTCTAGTTTCCTGATGGTTTAGTATATAGTCTAGTTCACTGCTGGGTTAGTAGATAGTCTAGTTTCCTGATGGGTTAGTATATAGTCTAGTTTCCTGCTGGGTTAGCATATAGTCTAGTTTCCTGATGGTTTAGCATATAGTCTAGTTCCCTGCTGGGTTAGCATATAGTCTAGTTTCCTGATGGGTTAGTATATAGTCTAGTTCCCTGATGGGTTAGTATATAGTTCAGTTCTCTGCTGGGTTAGTAGATAGTCTAGTTCACTGCTGGGTTAGTGGATAGTCTAGTTCTCTGCTGGGTTAGTAGATAGTTCAGTTCTCTGCTGGGTTAGTGGATAGTCTAGTTCCCTGCTGGGTTAGTGGATAGTCTAGTTCCCTGCTGGGTTAGTGGATAGTCTAGTTCACTGCTGGGTTAGTGGATAGTCTAGTTCACTGCTGGGTTAGTGGATAGTCTAGTTCACTGCTGGGTTAGTGGATAGTTCAGTTCCCTGCTGGGTTAGTAGATAGTTCAGTTCTCTGCTGGGTTAGTAGATAGTCTAGTTCACTGCTGGGTTAGTAGATAGTTCAGTTCTCTGCTGGGTTAGTGGATAGTCTAGTTCTCTGCTGGGTTAGTGGATAGTCTAGTTCCCTGCTGGGTTAGTGGATAGTCTAGTTCACTGCTGGGTTCGTGGATAGTCTAGTTCCCTGCTGGGTTAGTGGATAGTCTAGTTCACTGCTGGGTTAGTGGATAGTCTAGTTCCCTGCTGGGTTAGTGGATAGTCTAGTTCTCTGCTGGGTTAGTAGATAGTTCAGTTCTCTGCTGGGTTAGTAGATAGTTCAGTTCTCTGCTGGGTTAGTAGATAGTTCAGTTCCCTGCTGGGTTAGTAGATAGTTCAGTTCTCTGCTAGGTTAGTGGATAGTCTAGTTCCCTGCTGGGTTAGTAGATAGTTCAGTTCCCTGCTGGGTTAGTGGATAGTCTAGTTCCCTGCTGGGTTAGTAGATAGTCTAGTTCCCTGCTGGGTTAGTGGATAGTCTAGTTCCCTTTAGACCCCCCCCCAACCTCCCTTTGTCTAGCTGTCAAAACAGCTTGGTCACACACACATGTACAGAAGGGAGTGTGTGTTGGGACCAGTCTGGTTAGGGGAGTGAGACATCTTTATTCTCTAACAATAATATCAGTCTTGTTCCCTGCTGTGATAATAAATAGTCTAGTTCCCTGCTGGGTTAGTAGATAGTCTAGTTCCCTGCTGGGTTAGCATATAGTCTAGTTCCCTGATGGGTTAGTAGATAGTCTAGTTCCCTGCTGGGTTAGTAGATAGTCTAGTTCTCTGCTGGGTTAGTATATAGTCTAGTTCCCTGCTGGGTTAGCATATAGTCTAGTTCCCTGATGGGTTAGTAGATAGTCTAGTTCCCTGCTGGGTTAGTAGATAGTCTAGTTCCCTGATGGTTTAGTAGATAGTCTAGTTCCCTGCTGGGTTAGTAGATAGTCTAGTTCCCTGATGGGTTAGTAGATAGTCTAGTTCCCTGCTGGGTTAGTAGATAGTCTAGTTCCCTGCTGGGTTAGTAGATAGTCTAGTTCCCTGCTGGGTTAGTAGATAGTCTAGTTCCCTGATGGTTTAGTAGATAGTCTAGTTCCCTGCTGGGTTAGTAGATAGTCTAGTTCCCTGCTGGGTTAGTATATAGTCTAGTTCCCTGCTGGGTTAGTAGATAGTCTAGTTCCCTGATGGGTTAGTAGATAGTCTAGTTCCCTGCTGGGTTAGTAGATAGTCTAGTTCCCTGCTGGGTTAGTAGATAGTCTAGTTCCCTGCTGGGTTAGTAGATAGTCTAGTTCCCTGCTGGGTTAGCATATAGTCTAGTTTCCTGATGGTTTAGTATATAGTCTAGTTCACTGCTGGGTTAGTAGATAGTCTAGTTTCCTGATGGGTTAGTATATAGTCTAGTTTCCTGCTGGGTTAGCATATAGTCTAGTTTCCTGATGGTTTAGCATATAGTCTAGTTCCCTGCTGGGTTAGTAGATAGTCTAGTTTCCTGATGGGTTAGTATATAGTCTAGTTCCCTGCTGGGTTAGTAGATAGTCTAGTTCTCTGCTGGGTTAGTATATAGTCTAGTTCCCTGCTGGGTTAGCATATAGTCTAGTTCCCTGATGGGTTAGTAGATAGTCTAGTTCCCTGCTGGGTTAGTAGATAGTCTAGTTCCCTGATGGTTTAGTAGATAGTCTAGTTCCCTGCTGGGTTAGTAGATAGTCTAGTTCCCTGATGGGTTAGTAGATAGTCTAGTTCCCTGCTGGGTTAGTAGATAGTCTAGTTCCCTGCTGGGTTAGTAGATAGTCTAGTTCCCTGCTGGGTTAGTAGATAGTCTAGTTCCCTGCTGGGTTAGTAGATAGTCTAGTTCCCTGATGGTTTAGTAGATAGTCTAGTTCCCTGCTGGGTTAGTAGATAGTCTAGTTCCCTGCTGGGTTAGTATATAGTCTAGTTCCCTGCTGGGTTAGTAGATAGTCTAGTTCCCTGATGGGTTAGTAGATAGTCTAGTTCCCTGCTGGGTTAGTAGATAGTCTAGTTCCCTGCTGGGTTAGTAGATAGTCTAGTTCCCTGCTGGGTTAGTAGATAGTCTAGTTCCCTGCTGGGTTAGCATATAGTCTAGTTTCCTGATGGTTTAGTATATAGTCTAGTTCACTGCTGGGTTAGTAGATAGTCTAGTTTCCTGATGGGTTAGTATATAGTCTAGTTTCCTGCTGGGTTAGCATATAGTCTAGTTTCCTGATGGTTTAGCATATAGTCTAGTTCCCTGCTGGGTTAGTAGATAGTCTAGTTTCCTGATGGGTTAGTATATAGTCTAGTTTCCTGCTGGGTTAGCATATAGTCTAGTTTCCTGATGGTTTAGCATATAGTCTAGTTCCCTGCTGGGTTAGCATATAGTCTAGTTTCCTGATGGTTTAGTATATAGTCTAGTTCCCTGATGGGTTAGTATATAGTTCAGTTCTCTGCTGGGTTAGTAGATAGTCTAGTTCACTGCTGGGTTAGTGGATAGTCTAGTTCTCTGCTGGGTTAGTAGATAGTTCAGTTCTCTGCTGGGTTAGTGGATAGTCTAGTTCCCTGCTGGGTTAGTGGATAGTCTAGTTCCCTGCTGGGTTAGTGGATAGTCTAGTTCACTGCTGGGTTAGTGGATAGTCTAGTTCACTGCTGGGTTAGTGGATAGTCTAGTTCACTGCTGGGTTAGTGGATAGTTCAGTTCCCTGCTGGGTTAGTAGATAGTTCAGTTCTCTGCTGGGTTAGTAGATAGTCTAGTTCACTGCTGGGTTAGTAGATAGTTCAGTTCTCTGCTGGGTTAGTGGATAGTCTAGTTCTCTGCTGGGTTAGTGGATAGTCTAGTTCCCTGCTGGGTTAGTGGATAGTCTAGTTCACTGCTGGGTTTGTGGATAGTCTAGTTCCCTGCTGGGTTAGTGGATAGTCTAGTTCACTGCTGGGTTAGTGGATAGTCTAGTTCCCTGCTGGGTTAGTGGATAGTCTAGTTCTCTGCTGGGTTAGTAGATAGTTCAGTTCTCTGCTGGGTTAGTAGATAGTTCAGTTCTCTGCTGGGTTAGTAGATAGTTCAGTTCCCTGCTGGGTTAGTAGATAGTTCAGTTCTCTGCTAGGTTAGTGGATAGTCTAGTTCCCTGCTGGGTTAGTAGATAGTTCAGTTCCCTGCTGGGTTAGTGGATAGTCTAGTTCCCTGCTGGGTTAGTAGATAGTCTAGTTCCCTGCTGGGTTAGTGGATAGTCTAGTTCCCTGCTGGGTTAGTGGATAGTCTAGTTCCCTGCTGGGTTAGTGGATAGTCTAGTTCCCTGCTAGGTTAGTGGATAGTCTAGTTCCCTGCTGGGTTAGTGGATAGTCTAGTTCCCTGCTGGGTTAGTAGATAGTCTAGTTCCCTGCTGGGTTAGTGGATAGTCTAGTTCCCTGCTGGGTTAGTGGATAGTCTAGTTCCCTGCTGGGTTAGTGGATAGTCTAGTTCCCTGCTGGGTTAGTGGATAGTCTAGTTCCCTGCTGGGTTAGTAGATAGTTCAGTTCTCTGCTGGGTTAGTGGATAGTCTAGTTCCCTGCTGGGTTAGTAGATAGTTCAGTTCTCTGCTGGGTTAGTAGATAGTTCAGTTCTCTGCTGGGTTAGTAGATAGTTCAGTTCCCTGCTGGGTTAGTAGATAGTTCAGTTCTCTGCTGGGTTAGTGGATAGTCTAGTTCCCTGCTGGGTTAGTAGATAGTTCAGTTCTCTGCTGGGTTAGTAGATAGTTCAGTTCTCTGCTGGGTTAGTAGATAGTTCAGTTCTCTGCTGGGTTAGTAGATAGTTCAGTTCTCTGCTGGGTTAGTAGATAGTTCAGTTCTCTGCTGGGTTAGTAGATAGTTCAGTTCTCTGCTGGGTTAGTGGATAGTCTAGTTCCCTGCTGGGTTAGTAGATAGTCTAGTTCACTGCTGGGTTAGTAGATAGTCTAGTTCTCTGCTGGGTTAGTAGATAGTTCAGTTCCCTGCTGGGTTAGTAGATAGTCTAGTTCACTGCTGGGTTAGTGGATAGTCTAGTTCCCTGCTGGGTTAGTGGATAGTCTAGTTCCATGCTGGGTTAGTAGATAGTTAGTGGATGTAGGGCAGGTAGTTTGTGATGCGTTGTGCAGACCTCACTACCCTCTGGAGAGCATTGCGGTTGTGGGCGGAGCAGTTGCCGTGCCAGGATGCCCGACAGGATGCTCTCGATTGTGTATAAATATAAAATATTGCAGTTTTAAAGCGTGTTTTCTGTAATTCTACACATTCTGCGATCGGTGGAAGAGAAGCTATTGCGAATGTATTACTATATTCATGCAATTCTACTCATTTTGCCATGGGGTGGGTGGAGATAATTTTTTTGAATTTTACCCCCAATTTTGTGGTATCCAATACACAACCCAACCAAGCCGCACTGCTTCTTAACACAGCGCGCATTCAACCCGGAAGACAGCCGCACCAATGTGTCGGAGGAAACACCGTGCACCTGGCAACCTTGGTTAGCGTGCACTGCGCCCGGCTTGCCACAGGAGTCGTTGGTGCGCGATGAGACAAGGATATCCCTACCGGCCAAACCCTCCCTAACCCGGGCGACGCTTATGCCAATTGTGCGTCGCCCCACGGACCTCCCGGTCGCGGCCGGTTGCGACAGAGCCTGGGCGCGAACCCAGAGTCTCTGGTGGTACAGCTGGCGCTGCAGTACAGTGCCCTTAACCACTAAGCCACCCGGGAGGCTGTTTGCAGTTTTTAATATGAGACTGAGTAACAAAATCAATGGGAGCTCCTTGGCCGGGAATTCCACCATGATAATAAGTTTAGATAGCTAGCTGTTAAACTAATTTAGTAATCTAAAAATTGTTAGCTGACATTGGATAATTACAACTGGCCCAGAACAGGGCAGCACGTAGAGCTCCACATCCTTGGGTGATGTGGAAGTTAACCCAGGCCCTGCATGTCCCCTGTCGCTCTCTTTTGTTGACTTCTGTAACTGTAAAAGCCTTGGTTTCATGCATGTTAACATCAGAAACCTCCCTAAGTTTGTTTTACTCACTGCTTTAGCACACTCGGCCAACCCTGATGTCCTTGCCATGTCTGAATCCTGGCATAGGAAGACCACCAAAAATTCAGAGATTTCCATACCCAACTACAACATTTTCCGTCAAGATAGAACTGCCAAAGGGGGAGGAGTTACAATCTACTGCAGAGAGAGCCTGCAAAATTCTGTCATACTTTCCGGACCTATGCCCAAACAGTTCGAGCATCTCATTTTAAAAATGATTCTCTCCAGAAAGAAGTCTCTCACTGTTGCCACCTGTTATAGACCCCCCTCAGCTCCCAACTGTGCCCTGGACACCATATGTGAATTGATTGCTCCCCATTTATCTTCAGGTTTTCCTACTTACAAAGCATGTAGAGGTCTGTAATTTTTATCCTAGGTACACTTCAACTGTGAGAGAAGGAATCTTTTAAAAAAATCCAGAAAATCACATTGTATGATTTTTAAGTAATTTATTTGCATTTTATTGCATGACATAAGTATTTGATCACCTACCAACCAGTAAGAATTCCGGCTCTCACAGACCTGTTAGTTTTTCTTTAAGAAGCCCTCCTGTTCTCCACTCATTACCTGTATTAACTGCACCTGTTTGAACTCGTTACCTGTATAAAAGACACCAGTCCACACACTCAATCAAACAGACTCCAACCTTTCCACAATGGCCAAGACCAGAAAGCTGTGTAAGGACATCAGGGATAAAAGTGTAGACCTGCACAAGGCTGGGATGGGCTACAGGACAATAGGCAATCAGCTTGGTGAGAAGGCAACAACTGTTGGCGCAATTATTAGAAAATGGAAGAAGTTCAAGATGACGGTCAATCACCCTCGGTCTGGGGCTCCATGCAAGATCTCACCTCGTGGGGAATCAATGATCATGAGGAAGGTGAGGGATCCGCCCATAACTACATGGCAGGACCTGGTCAATGACCTGAAGAGAGCTGGGACCATAGTATCAAAGAAAACCATTAGTAACACACTACGCCGTCATGGATTAAAATCTGGCAGCGCACGCAAGGACCCCCTGCTCAAGCCAGCGCATGTCCAGGCCCGTCTGAAGTTTGCCAATGACCATCTGGATGATCCAGAGGAGGAATGGGAGAAGGTCATGTGGTCTGATGAGACAAAAATAGAGCTTTTTGGTCTAAACTCCACTCGCCGTGTTTGGAGGAAGAAGAAGGATGAGTACAACCCCAAGACACCATCCCAACCGTGAAGCATGGAGGTGGAAACATCATTATTTTGGGATGCTTTTCTGCAAAGGGGACAGGACGACTGCACCGTATTGAGGGGAGGATGGATGGGGCCATGTATCGCAAGATCTTGGCCAACAAACTCCTTCCCTCAGTAAGAGCATTGAAGATGGGTCGTGGCTGGGTCTTCCAGCATGACAACGACCCGAAACACACAGCCAGGGCAACTAAGGAGTGGCTCCGTAAGAAGCATCTCAAGGTCCTGGAGTGGCCTTGCCAGTCTCCAGACCTGAACCTAATAGAAAATCTTTGGAGGGAGCTGAAAGTCCGTACTGCCCAGCGACAGCCCCGAAACCTGAAGGATCTGGAGAAGCTGTATGGAGGAGTGGGCTAAAATCCCTGCTGCAGTGTGTGCAAACCTGGTCAAGAACTACAGGAAACGTATGATCTCTGTAATTGCAAACAAAGGTTTCTGTACCAAATATTAGGTTCTGCTTTTCTGATGTATCAAATACTTATGTCATGCAATAAAATGCTAATTAATTACTTAAAAATCATACAATGGGATTTTCTGATTTTTGTTTTAGATTCCGTCTCTCACAGTTGAAGTGTACCTATGATAAAAATTACAGACCTCTACATGCTTTGTAAGTAGGAAAACCTGCAAAATCGTCAGTGTATCAAATACTTGTTCTCCCCACTGTATGTCCATCCTGCCCTGCAAGTCTTCGAAAGCCAAGTTAATAAACAGACCATTTCGAATCTCACTGTACCTTCTACGCTGAGAAATCCGGTTTCCGAGCTGGTGCACCTCAGCCACGCTCAAGGTATTATTCTTTTTTATTTCACCTTTATTTAACCAACAAGTTCTCATTTGCAACTGCGACCTGGCCAAGATAAAGCATAGCAGTGTGAACAGACAACAACACAGAGTTACACATGGAGTAAACAATAAACAAGTCAATAACACAGTAGAAAAAAATAAAAAATAAGTCTATATACATCATATCATAACCGCTATTGACAAAAGACAGTACTGTGCAGCCGTCTTCATCGACCTTGCCAAGGCTCTGTCAATCACCGTATTCTTATCGGCAGACTCAACAGCCTTGGTTTCTCAAATGACTGCCTCGCCTGGTTTACCAACTACTTCTTAGATAGAGTTCAGTGTGTCAAATCGGAGGGCCTGTTGTCCGGACATCTGGCAGTCTCTATGGGGGTACCACAGGGTTCAATTCTCGGGCCGACTCTTTTCTCTGTAAATATTAACGATGTCGCTCTAGCTGCGGGTAATTCCCTGATCCACCTCTATGCAGACGACACCATTCTGTATACATATGGCCCTTCCTTGGACACTGTGTTAAAAACCTCCAAACGAGCTTCAATGCCATTCAACACTCCTTCCGTGGCCTCCATCTGCTCTTAAACGCTAGTCAAACTAAATGCATGCTTTTCAACCGATCGCTGCCTGCATCCGCCCGCCCGACTAGCATCACTACTCTGGACGGTTCTGACTTAGAATATGTGGACAATTACAAATACCTAGGTGTCTGGCTAGACTGTACTCTCCTTCCAGACTCATATTAAACATCTCCAATCCAAAATTAAATCTAGAATCGGCTTCCTATTTCGCAACAAAGACTCCTTCGCTCACACCGCCAAACATACCCTCGTAAAACTGACTATCCTACCGATCCTCGACTTCGGCGATGTCATTTACAAAATAGCCTCCAACACTCTACTCAGCAAACTGGATGCAGTCTATCACAATGCCATCTGTTTTGTCACCAAAGCCCCATATACTACCCACCACTGCGACCTGTATGCTCTCGTCGGCTGGCCCTCGCTACATATTCGTCGCCAGACCCACTGGCTCCAGGTCATGTATAAGTCTTTGCTAGGTAAGGCTCCGCCTTTTCTCAGCTCACTGGTCACCATAGCAGCACCCACCTGTAGAATGCACTCCAGCAGATATATTTCCCTGGTCATCCCCAAAGCCAACACTTCCTTAGGCCGCCTTTCCTTCCAGTTCTCTGCTGCCAATGACTGGAACGAATTGCAAAAATCGCTGAAGTTGGAGACTTATATCTCCCTCACTAACTTTAAGCATCAGCTATCTGAGCAGCTAACTGACCACTGCAGCTGTACACAGCCCATCTGTAAATAGCCCATCTGTAAATAGCCCATCCAATCTACCTACCTCATCCCCATGTTGTTTTTATTTACTTTATTTACTTTTTTGCTCTTTTACACACCAGTATTTCTACTTGCGCATCATCATCTGCATATCTATCACTCCAGTGTTAATCTGCTAAATTGTAATTACTTCGCTACAATGGCCTATTTATTGCCTTACCTCCTTACTACATTTGCACACACTGTACATAGATTTTTCTATTGTGTTATTGACTGTACGTTTGTTTATTCCATGTGTAACTCTGTGTTGTTGTTTGTGTCACACTGCTTTGCTTTATCTTGGCCAGGTCACAGTTGTAAATGAGAACTTGTTCTCAACTGGCCTACCTGGTTAAATAAAGGTTAAATAAATAAATAAATAATGTATAATATGCATGTCAATCGCTCATGGCTCATAGAAGAGAAGAGATTGACTTCATCACTACTTGTTTTTGTAAGAAGTATTGACATGCTGAATGCACTGAGGTGTCTGTTTAAACTACTGGCACACAGCTCGGACACCCGTGCGTACCCCACAAGACATGCCACCAGAGGTCTCTTCACAGTCCCCAAGTCCAGAACAGACTATGGGAGGCACACAGTACTACATAGAGCCATGACTACATGGAACTCTATTCCACATCAGGTAACTGATGCAAGCAGTAGAATCAGATTTTAAAAAACAGGTAAAAATACACCTTATGGAACAGCGGGGACACACGCACACATACAAACACACATAACATACACACTATACACACACGTCACCTGGATTGAGTGTTTCAGTAGATGTAGTAGACGGAAATCTGTTGTAAAATTTATGTTAATGTTTAAAAAATATATGTTTTATGTATATTACTGCCTTAATTTTTGTTGGACCCCAGAAAGAGTAACTGCTGCCTGGGGATCCATAATAAATACAAAATGCAAATTTACTTTCAGTAACTTGACATAAAACAGTCGAAAACGACATTTCGAAATTGCACCATGTGTATTCTACCATTCTAACTCGCAACAGTAAGTTAAGACCCCGAATGAGTTTTAAAAAATGTATACATTTTTATTTATTGATCCGAGGGCCTTCAAAAGGTCAGTTGCCCATCCCTAACCTACATGGTAATTATGACAACTTCCGGAGGATGTCCTCCAACTATTCAAAGCTTTTGCAGCATTTGGGTTTTCGAACTTAATGTTTGTGTCGAGTTAGTGCCACTTATTTCAATTTGCCTTGCTAACTTTATTAGCAAGTAGCTAGCCAGATAGGTAGCCATTCTGGTGGTGAAAAATGCACTCTGGTAGCTAACGCTAACGACCACGTAGTTTGATTTTTTTTGTTGAAGTACCCCTTTCATTGCCAACATCACATTCAAACTTCTGGGGAAAAGCTGCATCGATCATGTAATGGACAAAGGTCTGTGTATTCAAACTGAGGTAAAGAAAGAGATGAAACAGAGAAAGAAAGAGAGAGAGAGAGAGAGGGTGGAGAGAGAGAGAGGGTGGAGAGAGAGAGGGGGTGGAAAGAGAGGGGGTGGAGAGAGAGAGGGTGGAGAGATAGAGAGAGAGAGAGAGAGAGAGAGAGAGGGTGGAGAGAGAGAGGGGGTGGAGAGAGAGTGGAGAGAAGGAGGGTGGAGAGAGAGAGAGGGTGGAGAGAGAGAGAGAGAGAGAGAGAGAGAGAGAGGGGGTGGAGAGAGAGAGAGGGTGGAGAGAGAGAGAGAGACAATTAGAAGGTAATAAGAAACAGAAATACTGCATTTCTGGGATTTTAGGGGCCAAGTTGCTTCCTCATTGTAAATAAAGTCTTGTTGTAAGACGAAGCAAGGTGGCACAATGTGAGGGAAAGTTCCACTAACAAGGGCAACTACAAGGAGCTTGCTGAACATATTGCAGTTTCTACTGTGTTCTCTGGGATGTCGAAATCAATTCAGAATGATACTAACTCATTCTTAGCTATTTTGTTTGTGTTGTGTTATTGTTTTTTGTCTTCCCAGTCAAATCATGTCCTGCCCTCAGTGGAAGAGTTGAGCTCTTATCCCACACTATCCATCCATGATGAGCCTGTCCTGCACTGAACTCTCTGAACACCTCAACCCCTGTCCTGCACTGAACTCTCTGAACACCTCAGCCCCTGTCCTGCAACTGAACTCTCTGAACACCTCAACCCCTGTCCTGCACTGAAGTCTCTGAACACCTTAGCCCCTGTCCTGCACTGAAACCTCTGAACTCATTATGCCTTCATTCAATCTCTGCTGTGATCCCTTCCCAACACTGTGCAAGTAGCCCTCTCATTCCCCTTCCCCATAATCCCTCTGTTCCTCTCTCTCTCTCTCTCCTCTCCCCCATCTCTTCTCTCACTCTTCTCTCTCCCTCTCCTCTCACACTTCTCCCTCCCTCTCGCCCCTCTGTTCCTCGCTCTCTCCCCCTCTCTCTCTTCCTCCCTCGCTCTTCTCTCTCCCCTCTGTTCCTCTCTCCCCCTCTCCCCTCTGTTCCTCTCTCCCCTGTTCCTCTCTCCCCTGTTCCTCTCTCCCCCTCTCCCCCCTGTTCCTCTCTCCCCTGTTTCTCTCTCCCCTCTCCCCCCTGTTCCTCTCTCCCCTGTTTCTCTCTCCCCTCTCCCCTCTGTCCCTCTCTCCCCTCCCCTCTCTCCCCCCTCCCCTCACTCTCAGATGAAAACCAGAGTGTGAGAGTCACATAAAGGGTTAGGGGTTCTTATTTAGGAGCTGCCTTTCACTGTGCCAGATTTAACTGGGTCCACAAAGACCTACACACACACACACACCACACACACACACACACCACACACACACACACACACACACACACACATGCACACAGCTTTCTTGGAGTTCCCGTCTCTTGTTCTCATACAATGGGATTAATGGTTGCTCTCTCTCTTTTCTCTCCTTCTTTCTCTCTTTTCACTCCTTTCAAGTGGGCAGGCGACCAATCCAATTAATGTAGTAGAGGGCGGGAGAGAGGGAGGAGGTGGAGGGGAGTGGATTAGTCGTCCCAATCTACTAATTGGAATGTATGGGCTTCATCCCAAATGCTGCCCTATTCAATATCTAGTGCACTACTCTTGACCAGATCCCTATGGACCCTCGTCGGAAGTAGTTCACTAAATAGGGAATAGAGTGCCATTTGGAAAACACACAGTATATAGTATTGTATTGTAGTTCAGGAGGGAGATTCCTGTCTGACTCTATTCAACCTGTTCTTTTGTGTGAAACATGCATGGGGAGAATTTGATAAAGAAATTTAGATATCTTATGATGGAGATAAAGAGAGGTAAAGAAAGAGATGGAGGATGAAACAGAGAAAGAAAGAGAGAGAGATAGGGTGGAGAGAGAGAGAGGGTGGAGAGAGAGAGGGTGGAGAGAGAGAGAGGGTGGAGAGAGAGAGAGTGGAGAGAGAGATAGGGTGGAGAGAGAGAGAGTGGAGAGAGAGATAGGGTGGAGAGAGAGAGAGTGGAGAGAGAGATAGGGTGGAGAGAGAGAGAGTGGAGAGAGAGAGAGGGTGGAGAGAGAGAGGGTGGAGAGAGAGAGAGGGTGGAGAGAGAGAGCGGAAGAGAAGGGGACAGAGGCAGCAGCCCCAGAAATGGATCCAATCCCCAGAGGGTAGTGAGGTCATCACAAAAAACTCGCACACACATACACAGTCTCTTTTTCTCTCACAGACACACACACACACACTGAAGACTCTGTGGGACGGCAACGCTAGCGACCTGTTACCACGGATACAAATCAAATCAACGTTTATTTGTCACGTACACAGATACTATTGTAGGTGCTGTCAAAGGCTTGTGTTTCTAGCTCCAACAGTGCAGTAGTACCCTAGCAATACAACACAATACACACATAATACATCAAGTTTTAAAAAATTAAGAAATTAAGAAATATCAGAATGCGCAATGTCAGAGTTCCCGGAATGTTTTCTATATATAAATAATGGTGTGTATTGACACTATAGACAGTATGTTTATAGAGAAGGTGTGTACAGCAGTAGTTATATAGGATGACTTAAACACAGTGTTTACATATGAAGTGGGTTAAACAGTATGTAAACTTTATTAATGTGACCCGTGTTCATATGTACATGGGGCAGCAGTCTCTAAGGGGCCGGGTGTCGGGTGGTAGCCGGCTAGTAACAGTGACTAAGGTTCAGGGCAGGGTACTGGGCAGAGCCCTGTTAGTGGTAACTATTTACCAATCTGATGGCCTGGAGATAGAAGCTGTTTCTCAGTCTCTCGGTCCCAGCTTTGATGTACCTGTACTGACCTCGCCTTCTGGATGATAGCGGGGTGAATAGGCCGTGGCTCGGGTGGCTGAGATCCTTGATGATCTTCTTGGCCTTCCTGTGACATCGGGTGCTGTAGGTGTCCTGGAGGGCAGGTAGTTTGCCCCCGATGATGTGTTGGGCAGACCGCACCACCGTCTGGAGAGCACTGCGGTTGCAGACAGTGCAATTGCCGTACCAGGCGGCGATACATACTGACAGGATGCTCTCCACTGCAGCCCTGTTGATGTGGATGGGAGCATGCTGCCTCTGCTGTCTCCTGTAGTCCAACGATCGGCTCCTACGTTTTGTTGACGTTGAAGGAGAGGTTATTTTCCTGGCACCACTCTGCCAGGGCCCTCATCTCCTCCCTGTAGTCTGTCTCGTCGTTGTTGGTAATCAGGCCTACCACTGTTGCGTCGTCACAGAACATGATGATTGTGTTGGAGACGTGCATGAGCACGCAGTGAACAGGGAGTACAGGAGGGGGCTGAGCACGCACCCCTGTGGTGGCCAACATGTTGAGGATCAGCGTAGTGGGGGGGGGGGACACTATTAACACCTAGGTGTGAAGAAGAGAGGGAGGCACTATTAACACCTAGTGGTGAAGGATGGGAGGACACTATTAACACCTAGTGGTGAAGGAGAGAGGGAGACACTATTAACACCTAGTGGTGAAGGAGAGGGGGGGACACTATTAACACCTAGTGGTGAAGGAGAGAGGGAGACACTATTAACACCTAGTGGTGAAGGAGAGGGGGGGACACTATTAACACTTAGGTGTGAAGGAGAGGGGACACTATTAACACCTAGTGGTGAAGGAGAGGGGGGGACACTATTAACACCTAGTGGTGAAGGAGAGAGGGAGACACTATTAACACCTAATGGTGAAGGAGAGGGAGGGGCACTATTAACACCTAGTGGTGAAGGAGAGAGGAAGGGACACTATTAACACCTAGTGGTGAAGGAGAGGGAGGGACACTATTAACACCTAGTGGTGAAGGAGAGGGAGGGACACTATTAACACCTAGTGGTGAAGGAGAGGGAGGGACATTATTAACATCTAGTGGTGAAGGAGAGAGGGAGACACTATTAACACCTAGTGGTGAAGGAGAGGGAGGGACACTATTAACACCTAGTGGTGAAGGAGAGGGAGGGACACTATTAACACCTAGTGGTGAAGGAGAGGGGGGGACACTATTAACACCTAGTGGTGAAGGAGAGGGGGGGACACTATTAACACCTAGTGGTGAAGGAGAGGGGGGGACACTATTAACACCTAGTGGTGAAGGAGGGGGACACTATTAACACCTAGTGGTGAAGGAGAGGGGGGGACACTATTAACACCTAGTGGTGAAGGAGGGGGACACTATTAACACCTAGTGGTGAAGGAGAGGGGGGGACACTATTAACATCTAGTGGTGAAGGAGAGAGGGAGACACTATTAACACCTAGTGGTGAAGGAGAGGGGGGGACACTATTAACACCTAGTGGTGAAGGACAGAGGAAGGGACACTATTAACACCTAGTGGTGAAGGAGAGGGAGGGGGGGACACTATTAACGCCTAGTGGTGAAGGAGAGAGGAAGGGACACTATTAACACCTAGTGGTGAAGGAGAGAGGAAGGGACACTATTAACACCTAGTGGTGAAGGAGAGGGGGGGACGCTATTAACACCTAGTGGTGAAGGAGAGAGGGAGACACTATTAACACCTAGTGGTGAAGGAGGGGGACACTATTAACACCTAGTGGTGAAGGAGGGGAGGACGCTATTAACACCTAGTGGTGAAGGAGAGGGGGGGACACTATTAACACCTAGTGGTGAAGGAAGGGGGGGACACTATACACACCTAGTGGTGAAAATGAGGGAGGGACACTATTAACACCTAGTGGTGAAGGAGAGAGGGAGGGACACTATTAACACCTAGTGGTGAAGGAGAGAGGGAGGGACACTATTAACACCTAGTGGTGAAGGAGAGAGGAAGGGACACTATTAACACCTAGTGGTGAAGGAGAGAGGAAGGGACACTATTAACACCTAGTGGTGAAGGGGGGGCATTGAGAGAGAGAGAGAGGGGGGGGGGATAAACAAAGGTGGGAGTGAGAGAGGGAGGGGATAGGAAGAGAATGCTCACAAAGAATTCTGTCTCTGGAATTGTTGTGTTGAAGTGGCAACTTCCAGGGTTCTAATGTTCTGAAGATGACATAATGGACTGCTACCCCCCATCTTACACACACACACACACACGCACACACACACACACACACACACACACACACACACACACACACACACACACACACACACACACACACACACACACACACACACACACACACACACACACACACACCTTAAGCTGCACCCTCCACCCTTTCCTTCCTCTGGCTGGGGAAAGGGACAGCCAGCACCTCAAAATGTAAAGACCACAAAGTCTGTTATAGTTGCACCTCAAAATGTAAAGACCACAAAGTCTGTTATAGTGGCACCCCAAATGGCCCATAGGACACCATCTAGGGAATAGGGTGCCATATTGGACAGACAGTGAGTTGTTCCTTCAGTGGAGGACAATGCATTGACAAAGATTGTAATTCAAGTTGTAAACACATCAAAATGTCATTTCTGTAGGACGTTGTTATATTGTGTTGTTATTATAAGGCTTTATAAGAAGGGAAATTGGAGCGTTATCGTATCTTTGTTTGTCCTTGTGCTACACGGTGTCAAAAAGAAGAGATAAGAAAACATCCACGTGTGTGTGTGTGTGTGTGTGTGTGTGTGTGTGTGTGTGTGTGTAGCAAAGGCTACAGATGTAGGGTCTTAATTTGAGTCCGTTTGCTACAGCAGAAAATGTTTCAGAACAGGACATGGCTGGTGTGTCAGGTCAGAGAAAGAGGCCACCAGAGAATGACTGGTAATTATGGTGTTGAATTTGGCTGCAGAGAGAGAATGAGAATGAGATAATTCACACAGGGAGACAGACAGACTGACAGACAGACAGAGGGCGCACAACATCAGCCATCAAACACCAGAAGCAAACTGAACCAAAGCCACTGAACTATTCAACACTGATATTGGTTCTGTTCCAATACTCCTTATGCTGAACTATTCAACATTGATATTGGTTCTGTTCCAATACTCAGTAAACAATTAGCCTTCTTCCTTTTCCTGCCTTGAGTACATTAAATACTGGGCAAGTGATGGATAGGAAGGAAGAAAAACATTTCCCAAGGTTAACCGTAAAGCATGAAAACAAGGTCAACGCACATTCTAGATATGGGCTGCCTGTCCCCTAGCCTCAGGCCCTGCTACACCTGGATGTGATTCTGGCTGTGTTTGGAAGAGAATCTTGGTCCAGGTTGTGGTTGACCTGCTGTGGAGCAACTGAACAAGGTCCAACACTCTGTGGAACTGAACAAGAGTTTAAGAAGATTCCTCAGTATACAGTGGCTGTGTCCCTGGACCCTGGTACAGCACATCCCAGACTCACCCTGTCTGAAGATGGGAAACTAGTGAGACTTGGAAACACATGACAGAATCTCCCTGACAACCCAGAGAGGTTTAAATATACGACCTGTGTCCTGGGAAAGGAGGGCTTCTCCTCAGGGAGATTCTACTATGAGGTGCAGGTGGGTAAGAAGACTAAATGGGTATTAGGAGTGGCCAGAGAGTCCATCAACAGGAAGGGGCTGATTTACCTGAACCCTGGAAAATGGATACTGGACTGTGTGGCTGAGAGATACAGGGCTCTCGCTGTCCTCTCTGTCCTCCTCTCTCTCTGTCAGAAGCCCCAGAAGGTGGGGGTGTGTGTGGATTATGAGGAGGGTCTGGTCTCCTTCTATGATGTGGAGGCCAGGTCTCTGATCTACTCCTTCACCGGTCAGACCTTCACTGAGAAACTCTATCCATACTTCAATCCAGGCCATAATGATGGTGGTAAAAACTCAACCCCATTGGTCATCCCACCTGTCAATCAAACAGTTAAATCGTTTGAATTCATGACAACGGGTCTAAATGTATTTATCAGACTGTATTTTGTAGTGTGGCCAAATCTGGAAAGTATAGAATATTTGAATGTATTTTTACCTACATCCCTTACAATCCAATGAATACAACGATTCTGTATTTTTATTATACATTTTATTTTTTTTAAATCTGATGACCAAAATATCTCATTCCAAAAACAGGGGCATTAATATGGAGTTGGTCCCCCCTTTGCTGCCATAACAGCCTCCACTCTTCTGGAAAGGCTTTTGTGAAGGAGAAGTCTATCACTGGCCACAGGCAGCACACAGCAATCAGGCTGGCTTTGTCGTGCCTGTCCAGAATGGCGCGTTGATATTCTGAAAATGTGTTATATTGTATTATGAAAAACCGATTGGCGAAAGGTTCAATGAAGATAATTCATGATATGTTTGGCTTGAGTGGAAAATGTAGGCTTTAAAGTTGCAAATGGCTTAATTAATGAATGAGGGAGGGGCTTCCCCTACAAAAGAAGCCTCTCTTTCAGTTCAGAGAGGGCGGGACCATTTTGATTGAGCTGTTAATGTGTCAGTACTGTTCTTCTTCCGGAATCATTACGTAAAATGTAAATTAAAATTACGCAAATAAAACTAAAATTGTGTTAATTTAAATTAAATTATGTAAATTAAATACAATTTATGCAAATAAAATGTCCATTATGTAAATAAAAGTACAAAAGTACTTTTGAGGCTCCGCCATTGTTTTATTTGTTAGAAGTTTTTCAGTTTAGAAAAATATTGATATTGATTGATAGGCAGCTTAATTAAACTTCTTCAAATCAACCATTATTAAACACATATACAATTGCGAACAATTGTGGGCAATACTATACAATTGTGAACAACCATCCACAACAACCACAATCTGTTGCAAATAGCTAAATCAGAGAGAGCAGCAATGTGATTCAAATCAAGGCCCTATGTAAACCTATAATGGGCCTAAGTGATTTCCGTGTCACAGGTAGGCCACACCACTGCTGTCTTACCGTCAAACGTTTATTCAAGTTGAACAATCTTTGGATGCCGACAACAGTCGCACCATTGGAAGACATAGCTTGGACTGTAGCCTATCAAAGCCTAGTATTCCCGCTCGTTTCCTGTGCTACATCAAATGCATTTGATGTGTCAACATAGTGGTTTCTGAATTCTGGTCAGACTCGCTCAGGCGGAAACAAACTTAAATTTGCACATTTTTTCAACTAAAAAGATATAAAACAAAATATCTATAATCTGATTACAATATTGTTGCTGATCATATAAAAGATGACATTTTTGTTGTTGTAATCTGTTACTCCCCAAACCCTGGTACCAAGCCATTAGCTCGTTAGTGTGTTGGGTACTACCAGAGTACATAAGAGGAGATTACCGTGACTCAATGGTCACGTGGATATTTAATGCGGACATGACTCATGACTGCCGGTAAAACGGTCACCATCCCTATTTAGCTATTCTTCTACCATAAACTTCCCCAGGCTTACCCGTATTAGGGCTGGCTTCCGGGTTAAACGGGCAGTGTGTCAAGAAGCAGTGTGACTTGGCAGGATCGTGTTTCGGAGAAGGCATGGCTCTCGACCATAGGGAGGTTGCAGCGATGGGACAAGACTAACTACCAATTGGATATCACGAAATTGGGGAGAAAAAGTTTTTAAAAATCTAAAATAATAATCGAAGTAAACAAACAGTGGACTCTAATCAAATCAAATCAAATTGTATGAGTCACATACACATGTTATGAGTCACATACACATGGTTAGCAGATGTTATGAGTCACATACACATGGTTAGCAGATGTTATGAGTCACATACACATGGTTAACAGATGTTATTAGTCACATACACATGGTTAGCAGATGTTATGAGTCACATACACATGGTTAGCAGATGTTATTAGTCACATACACATGGTTAGCAGATGTTATTAGTCACATACACATGTTATGAGTCACATACACATGGTTAGCAGATGTTATTAGTCACATACACATGGTTAGCAGATGTTATTAGTCACATACACATGGTTAGCAGATGTTATTAGTCACATACACATGTTATGAGTCACATACACATGGTTAGCAGATGTTATGGTCACATACACATGTTTAGCAGATGTTATTGGTCACATGTTTATCAGATGTTATTGGTCACATACACATGTTTAGCAGATGTTATTGGTCACATACACATGGTTAGCAGATGTTATTGCGGGTGTAGAGAAATGCATGTGTTTCTAGCTCCAACTACAGTAGTATCTAACAATTCACAACAATACTCACAAATCTAAAAGTAAAATAAATATCATATGTAAATATTAGGACTAACAATGTCAGACTTGCATTGACTAAAATACAGTAGAATATAATACAGTATATACATATGAAATGAGTAAAACTGTATGTAAACACTATTAAAGTGGCCAGTGATTCCATGTTTATGTACAGTTGAAGTCGGAAGTTTACATACACTTAGGTTGGAGTCATTAATACTAGTTTTTCAACCACTCCACACATTTCTTGTTACCAAACTATAGTTTTTGCAAGTTGGTTAGGACATCTACTTTGTGCATGACACAAGTAATTTTTACAACATTTGTTTACAGACAGATTATTTCACTTATAATTCACTGTATCACAATTCCAGTGGGTCAGAAGTTTACATACACTGAGTTGACTGTGCCTTTAAACAGCTTGGAAAATTCCAGACAGTGATGTCATGGCTTTAGAAGCTTCTGATAGGCTAATTGACATAATTTGAGTCAATTGGAGGTGTACCTGTGGATTTCAAGGCCTACCTTCAAACTCAGTGCCTCTTTGCTTGACATCATGGGAAAATCAAAATAAATCAGCCAAGACCAAAATATTGTAGACCTCCACAAGTCTGGTTCATCCTTGGGAGCAATTTCCAAATGCCTGAAGGTACCACGTTCATCTGTACAAACAATAGTACGCAAGTATAAACACCATGGGACCACGCAGCCGTCATACCGCTCAGGAAGGAGACGCGTTCTGTCTCCTAGAGATGAACATACTTTGGTGCGAAAAGTGCAAATCCATCCCAGAACAACAGCAAAGGACCTTGTGACGATGCTGGAGGACACAGGAACAAAAGTATCTATATCCACATTAAAACGAGTCCTATATCGACATAACCTGAAAGGCCGCTCAGCAAGGAAGAAGCCACTGCTCCAAAACCGCCATAAAAAAGCCAGACTGCGGTTTGCAACTGCACATGGGGACAAAGATCATACTTTTTTGGATAAATGTCCTCTGGTCTGATGAAACAAAAATAGAACTGTTTGGCTATAATAACCATCATTATGTTTGGAGGATGCGTGCCCCCAGTGATGCATGCCCCCAGTGATGCGTGCCCCCGGTGATGCGTGCCCCCTATTTCCGTGCTTTCAGGGACAACGATGCAATTCTCCAGAAAATGGGCATAGCTTCACAACGTTTTCAGATTTTAAGAAAATACAAGAGTGTAAACAAATGCAAAATTTCTTGCTTTAGCTAATTATGACTAATGTTAAGAAAATGTTGAGAAATGTAATATAAAAGTAATTACTTTTCAAATAAGTTACTTTAAATATTATGTTGGCTGACAATCTGTTAGCTACGCGAACCACATAGCGTATCGTTAGCTTGTATGTACCGGTATGTTAGCTAGCTAGCTAATGTTATTTGGCTTTGCCAGTATATTAACTATATGCTACAGTATCTAACTAACTACCCAACGTTAGGCTTATGAGCTGTTGGTAGCTAATCTTTTTAAACCGGATTAATGTAACTTGCCACAGGTTTATCTAAAAAAAAAAAAGTGACTATTTTCATTTTTAGAAACTAATTCCAGTTAACAGGAAAGAAACATGTGACAGTGAAGGAGTTTGAATAAGTAGCTGATTTGCCGGGAATGTTATCTAAGATGAACAATCACATGCATATAGACTGGTGATTATGTCAAGACCGTTATGTTACTGCAGCTTAGATGATCTTGCTCATTAGCATTCATGATCATTCTCATTCATGATCATTAGCATTCGTGATCATTAGCATTCGTGATCATTAGCATTCGTGATCATTAGCATTCGGGGAGGGAGGGAGAGAGAGGGAGAGAGAGAGAATGGGGAGGGAGAGAGAGGAGGAGGGAGAGAGGGGGAGGGAGAGAGAGGGAGAGGAGGGAGGGAGGGAGAGAGAGAGAGAGAGAGAGAGAGAGAGGGAGGGAGGGAGGGAGGGAGAGAGACAGAGAGAGAGAGAGGGGGAGAGAGAGAGAGGGAGAGAGAGAGAGAGAGGGAGAGAGAGAGACAGAGAGAGAGAGAGGGAGATAGAGATAGAGGGAGATAGAGGGAGCGAGAGAGAGAGAGAGAGGGAGAGAGAGGGAGCGAGAGAGAGAGAGAGAGGGGAGGGGAGGGGAGGGGAGGGGAGGGGAGGGGAGGGGAGGGGAGGGAGGAAGGGAGGGAGGGAGAAGAGGTAACCCTCAAAGACAGGCCAGCTCTCATGATGAGTAGAGACATGAAGAGAGAGAAAGACAGACTAGCTCTCATGATGAGTAGAGAGATGAAGAGAGAGAAAGACAGACCAGCTCTCATGATGAGTAGAGAGACATGAAGATGCAACAAAAAGAGAGAACAGAAATGAGGAGAACAGAAAGAGAGATGAGGAGAACAGAAAGAGAGATGAGGAGAACCATAAGCAGGAGGAGCAGAAAGAGGAGGAGTACCAGAGGATGACGGATGAGGAGAATAGACGACGAGAACAGACGGAGAGACAAGGACAGAGGGAGGATGAACTGTTCAGGTGGTTTGGAAGCTTTTTGTTGACAAAAAGTAATGTTTTTCTGTTGCTCATCCACTCTGGGATTATTGATATGCCAGTGACAAGTTCCAAAATAGTTATCAATATCTCAATATCAATATCCTAATATCAATATCAATAGCCACCGTGCTTCTACACCTGCATTGCTTGCTGTTTGGGGTTTTAGGCTGGGTTTCTGTACAGCACTTTGAGATATCAGCTGATGTAAGAAGGGCTTTATAAATACATTTGATTTGATTTGACTTGATCTCAGTCATTATTTCAGTTCCAGACCTGGGTCCAATAACCATTTGTTTTCTTTCAAACCAATTTGAGCACTTGATCGACTCTGCCTATAAATGCCAGATCTAATTTAAAAATAAATGTTTTTTGGGGGTGAAATGAAATGAAAACATTTCATGAAGTGGGTTTTTATATATACAAATGGAAGGTCCACACACAGCTTGATACTATTGTAAATTGTATTGACACAACGATAACGTTTTAGGCCATGAAACTCAGCACACAAACATCAGAATAGTATGATCTTTCAAATATGAACACCGGTATAAAAAGCAGAACAGTCAGTTATATAATAATAATAATAATAATGATAATAATAATAATAATAATGATAATAATGAAAATGATAATGATAATGATAATAATGATAATGATGATAATGATAATGATGATAATAATACTAATAATGATAATAATAATGATGATGATAATGATGCTAATGATAATAATGATAATAATAATGATGATAATAATAATAATAATGATAATAATAATAATGATAAATATAATAATAATGATGATAATAATAATAATGATAATAATAATGATATTGATAATGATAATAATAATAATGATAATGATGTTACTGATAATGATGATAATAATAATGATGATGATAATAATAATGATAATAATAATAATGATAATGATAATAATAATAATGATAATAATAATAATGTTGATAATAATAATGATAATAATAATAATGATAATAATAATAATGATAATGATGATAAAGATAATGATAATGATAACAATAATAATGATATTGATTAATTTAAGGATCGTCAATGATATTTTAAACAACAGGCCGTGTGAAGATACTGTGGGTTTCTTTCTACTGTTGGGGATTGCAGTCGTTGTGGTCAACTGGGACGGGTTAGCGGGTGCTGTCCCGCGGGTGGTCCCCATCCTGCTGCTGGTCCAGGGCTCCATCTTCCTTCCCCTCCGCGGCCTCAGGCTTCACAGTGTCGTCGTTGCTGAGGCAGACGTTGTGCAGCGCAGCGGAACACCGCCTCAGGGACAAAAGTAGGGCTTCACCTCCAGGACGTTGTGCATCGCAGCAGGCCACCACCTCAGGGACAAAAGTAGGGCTTCACCTCCAGGACGTTGTGCATCGCAGCAGGCCACCGCCTCAGGGACAAAAGTAGGGCTTCACCTCCAGGGCGTTGTGCATCGCAGCATGCCACCGCCTCAGGGACAAAAGTAGGGCTTCACCTCCAGGACGTTGTGCATCGCAGCAGGCCACCGCCTCAGGGACAAAAGTAGGGCTTCACCTCCAGGACGTTGTGCATCGCAGCAGGCCACCGCCTCAGGGACAAAAGTAGGGCTTCACCTCCAGGACGTTGTGCATCGCAGCAGGCCACCGCCTCAGGGACAAAAGTAGGGCTTCACCTCCAGGACGTTGTGCAGCGCAGCAGGCCACCGCCTCAGGGACAAAAGTAGGGCTTCACCTCCAGGACGTTGTGCAGCCCAGCAGGCCACCGCCTCAGGGACAAAAGTAGGGCTTCACCTCCAGGACGTTGTGCAGCGCAGCAGGCCACCGCCTCAGGGACAAAAGTAGGGCTTCACCTCCAGGACGTTGTGCATCGCAGCAGGCCACCGCCTCAGGGACAAAAGTAGGGCTTCACCTCCAGGGCGTTGTGCATCGCAGCATGCCACCGCCTCAGGGACAAAAGTAGGCTTCACCTCCAGGGCGTTGTGCATCGCAGCATGCCACCGCCTCAGGGACAAAAGTAGGGCTTCACCTCCAGGACGTTGTGCAGCGCAGCATGCCACCGCCTCAGGGACAAAAGTAGGGCTTCACCTCCAGGGCGTTGTGCATCGCAGCAGGCCACCGCCGCAGGGACAAAAGTAGGGCTTCACCTCCAGGACGTTGTGCAGCGCAGCAGGCCACCGCCTCAGGGACAAAAGTAGGGCTTCACCTCCAGGACGTTGTGCAGCGCAGCATGGCACTGCCTCAGGGACAAAAGTAGGGCTTTACCTCCAGGACGTTGTGCATCGCAGCAGGCCACCGCCTCAGGGACAAAAGTAGGGCTTCACCTCCAGGACGTTGTGCAGCGCAGCATGCCACCGCCTCAGGGACAAAAGTAGGCTTCACCTCCAGGGTGTTGTGCATCGCAGCATGCCACCGCCTCAGGGACAAAAGTAGGGCTTCACCTCCAGGACGTTGTGCAGCGCAGCATGCCACCGCCTCAGGGACAAAAGTAGGGCTTCACCTCCAGGACGTTGTGCAGCGCAGCATGCCACCGCCTCAGGGACAAAAGTAGGGCTTCACCTCCAGGACGTTGTGCAGCGCAGCAGGCCACCGCCTCAGGGACAAAAGTAGGGCTTCACCTCCAGGACGTTGTGCAGCGCAGCAGGCCACCGCCTCAGGGACAAAAGTAGGGCTTCACCTCCAGGACGTTGTGCAGCGCAGCAGGCCACCGCCTGAGGGACAAAAGTAGGGCTTCACCTCCAGGACGTTGTGCATCGCAGCAGGCCACCGCCTCAGGGACAAAAGTAGGGCTTCACCTCCAGGGCGTTGTGCATCGCAACAGGCCACCGCCTCAGGGACAAAAGTAGGGCTTCACCTCCAGGACGTTGTGCAGCGCAGCAGGCCACCGCCTCAGGGACAAAAGTAGGGCTTCACCTCCAGGACGTTGTGCATCGCAGCATGCCACTGCCTCAGGGACAAAAGTAGGGCTTCACCTCCAGGACGTTGTGCAGCGCAGCATGCCACCGCCTCAGGGACAAAAGTAGGGCTTCACCTCCAGGACGTTGTGCAGCGCAGCAGGCCACCGCCTCAGGGACAAAAGTAGGGCTTCACCTCCAGGACGTTGTGCAGCGCAGCAGGCCACCGCCTCAGGGACAAAAGTAGGGCTTCACCTCCAGGACGTTGTGCATCGCAGCAGGCCACCGCCTCAGGGACATAAGTAGGGCTTCACCTCCAGGGCGTTGTGCATCGCAGCAGGCCACCGCCTCAGGGACATAAGTAGGGCTTCACCTCCAGGGCGTTGTGCATCGCAGCATGCCACTGCCTCAGGGACAAAAGTAGGCTTCACCTCCAGGGCGTTGTGCATCGCAGCATGCCACCGCCTCAGGGACAAAAGTAGGGCTTCACCTCCAGGACGTTGTGCAGCGCAGCATGCCACCGCCTCAGTGACAAAAGTAGGGCTTCACCTCCAGGGCGTTATGCATCGCAGCAGGCCACCGCCTCAGGGACAAAAGTAGGGCTTCACCTCCAGGACGTTGTGCAGCGCAGCAGGCCACCGCCTCAGGGACAAAAGTAGGGCTTCACCTCCAGGACGTTGTGCAGCGCAGCAGGCCACCGCCTCAGGGACAAAAGTAGGGCTTCACC
Organism: Oncorhynchus clarkii lewisi; assembly: GCF_045791955.1. Taxonomy (NCBI): domain Eukaryota; kingdom Metazoa; phylum Chordata; class Actinopteri; order Salmoniformes; family Salmonidae; genus Oncorhynchus; species Oncorhynchus clarkii. Next base: position 9,928,477 of record NC_092155.1, on the reverse strand, counting down.
TCCAGGACGTTGTGCATCGCAGCAGGCCACCGCCTCAGGGACAAAAGTAGGGCTTCACCTCCAGGACGTTGTGCATCGCAGCAGGCCACCGCCTCAGGGACAAAAGTAGGGCTTCACCTCCAGGACGTTGTGCATCGCAGCAGGCCACCGCCTCAGGGACAAAAGTAGGGCTTCACCTCCAGGACGTTGTGCAGCGCAGCAGGCCACCGCCTCAGGGACAAAAGTAGGGCTTCACCTCCAGGACGTTGTGCAGCACAGCAGGCCACCGCCTCAGGGACAAAAGTAGGGCTTCACCTCCAGGACGTTGTGCAGCGCAGCAGGCCACCGCCTCAGGGACAAAAGTAGGGCTTCACCTCCAGGACGTTGTGCATCGCAGCAGGCCACCGCCTCAGGGACAAAAGTAGGGCTTCACCTCCAGGGCGTTGTGCATCGCAGCATGCCACCGCCTCAGGGACAAAAGTAGGCTTCACCTCCAGGGCGTTGTGCATCGCAGCATGCCACCGCCTCAGGGACAAAAGTAGGGCTTCACCTCCAGGACGTTGTGCAGCGCAGCATGCCACCGCCTCAGGGACAAAAGTAGGGCTTCACCTCCAGGGCGTTGTGCATCGCAGCAGGCCACCGCCGCAGGGACAAAAGTAGGGCTTCACCTCCAGGACGTTGTGCAGCGCAGCAGGCCACCGCCTCAGGGACAAAAGTAGGGCTTCACCTCCAGGACGTTGTGCAGCGCAGCATGGCACTGCCTCAGGGACAAAAGTAGGGCTTTACCTCCAGGACGTTGTGCATCGCAGCAGGCCACCGCCTCAGGGACAAAAGTAGGGCTTCACCTCCAGGACGTTGTGCAGCGCAGCATGCCACCGCCTCAGGGACAAAAGTAGGCTTCACCTCCAGGGCGTTGTGCATCGCAGCATGCCACCGCCTCAGGGACAAAAGTAGGGCTTCACCTCCAGGACGTTGTGCAGCGCAGCATGCCACCGCCTCAGGGACAAAAGTAGGGCTTCACCTCCAGGACGTTGTGCAGCGCAGCATGCCACCGCCTCAGGGACAAAAGTAGGGCTTCACCTCCAGGACGTTGTGCAGCGCAGCAGGCCACCGCCTCAGGGACAAAAGTAGGGCTTCACCTCCAGGACGTTGTGCAGCGCAGCAGGCCACCGCCTCAGGGACAAAAGTAGGGCTTCACCTCCAGGACGTTGTGCAGCGCAGCAGGCCACCGCCTTAGGGACAAAAGTAGGGCTTCACCTCCAGGACGTTGTGCATCGCAGCAGGCCACCGCCTCAGGGACAAAAGTAGGGCTTCACCTCCAGGGCGTTGTGCATCGCAACAGGCCACCGCCTCAGGGACAAAAGTAGGGCTTCACCTCCAGGACGTTGTGCAGCGCAGCAGGCCACCGCCTCAGGGACAAAAGTAGGGCTTCACCTCCAGGACGTTGTGCATCGCAGCATGCCACTGCCTCAGGGACAAAAGTAGGGCTTCACCTCCAGGACGTTGTGCAGCGCAGCATGCCACCGCCTCAGGGACAAAAGTAGGGCTTCACCTCCAGGACGTTGTGCAGCGCAGCAGGCCACCGCCTCAGGGACAAAAGTAGGGCTTCACCTCCAGGACGTTGTGCAGCGCAGCAGGCCACCGCCTCAGGGACAAAAGTAGGGCTTCACCTCCAGGACGTTGTGCATCGCAGCAGGCCACCGCCTCAGGGACATAAGTAGGGCTTCACCTCCAGGGCGTTGTGCATCGCAGCAGGCCACCGCCTCAGGGACATAAGTAGGGCTTCACCTCCAGGGCGTTGTGCATCGCAGCATGCCACTGCCTCAGGGACAAAAGTAGGCTTCACCTCCAGGGCGTTGTGCATCGCAGCATGCCACCGCCTCAGGGACAAAAGTAGGGCTTCACCTCCAGGACGTTGTGCAGCGCAGCATGCCACCGCCTCAGTGACAAAAGTAGGGCTTCACCTCCAGGGCGTTATGCATCGCAGCAGGCCACCGCCTCAGGGACAAAAGTAGGGCTTCACCTCCAGGACGTTGTGCAGCGCAGCAGGCCACCGCCTCAGGGACAAAAGTAGGGCTTCACCTCCAGGACGTTGTGCATCGCAGCAGGCCACCGCCTCAGGGACAAAAGTAGGGCTTCACCTCCAGGACGTTGTGCAGCGCAGCATGCCACCGCCTCAGGGACAAAAGTAGGGCTTCACCTCCAGGACGTTGTGCAGCGCAGCAGGCCACCGCCTCAGGGACAAAAGTAGGGCTTCACCTCCAGGACGTTGTGCAGCGCAGCAGGCCACCGCCTCAGGGACAAAAGTAGGGCTTCACCTCCAGGACGTTGTGCATCGCAGCAGGCCACCGCCTCAGGGACAAAAGTAGGGCTTCACCTCCAGGACGTTGTGCAGTGCAGCAGGCCACCGCCTCAGGGACAAAAGTAGGGCTTCACCTCCAGGACGTTGTGCATCGCAGCAGGCCACCGCCTCAGGGACAAAAGTAGGGCTTCACCTCCAGGACGTTGTGCAGCGCAGCATGCCACCGCCTCAGGGACAAAAGTAGGCTTCACCTCCAGGGCGTTGTGCATCGCAGCATGCCACCGCCTCAGGGACAAAAGTAGGGCTTCACCTCCAGGACGTTGTGCAGCGCAGCATGCCACCGCCTCAGGGACAAAAGTAGGGCTTCACCTCCAGGACGTTGTGCAGCGCAGCAGGCCACCGCCTCAGGGACAAAAGTAGGGCTTCACCTCCAGGACGTTGTGCATCGCAGCAGGCCACCGCCTCAGGGACAAAAGTAGGGCTTCACCTCCAGGACGTTGTGCAGCGCAGCAGGCCACCGCCTCAGGGACAAAAGTAGGGCTTCACCTCCAGGACGTTGTGCATCGCAGCAGGCCACCGCCTCAGGGACAAAAGTAGGGCTTCACCTCCAGGACGTTGTGCAGCGCAGCAGGCCACCGCCTCAGGGACAAAAGTAGGGCTTCACCTCCAGGACGTTGTGCATCGCAGCAGGCCACCGCCTCAGGGACAAAAGTAGGGCTTCACCTCCAGGACGTTGTGCAGTGCAGCATGCCACCGCCTCAGGGACAAAAGTAGGGCTTCACCTCCAGGACGTTGTGCAGCGCAGCAGGCCACCGCCTCAGGGACAAAAGTAGGGCTTCACCTCCAGGACGTTGTGCAGCGCAGCAGGCCACCGCCTCAGGGACAAAAGTAGGGCTTCACCTCCAGGACGTTGTGCATCGCAGCAGGCCACCGCCTCAGGGACAAAAGTAGGGCTTCACCTCCAGGACGTTGTGCAGCGCAGCAGGCCACCGCCTCAGGGACAAAAGTAGGGCTTCACCTCCAGGGCGTTGTGCAGCGCAGCAGGCCACCGCCTCAGGGACAAAAGTAGGGCTTCACCTCCAGGACGTTGTGCATCGCAGCAGGCCACCGCCTCAGGGACAAAAGTAGGGCTTCACCTCCAGGACGTTGTGCAGCGCAGCATGCCACCGCCTCAGGGACAAAAGTAGGCTTCACCTCCAGGGCGTTGTGCATCGCAGCATGCCACCGCCTCAGGGACAAAAGTAGGGCTTCACCTCCAGGACGTTGTGCAGCGCAGCAGGCCACCGCCTCAGGGACAAAAGTAGGGCTTCACCTTCAGGACGTTGTGCATCGCAGCAGGCCACCGCCTCAGGGACAAAAGTAGGGCTTCACCTCCAGGACGTTGTGCAGTGCAGCATGCCACCGCCTCAGGGACAAAAGTAGGGCTTCACCTCCAGGACGTTGTGCAGCGCAGCAGGCCACCGCCTCAGGGACAAAAGTAGGGCTTCACCTCCAGGACGTTGTGCAGCGCAGCAGGCCACCGCCTCAGGGACAAAAGTAGGGCTTCACCTCCAGGACGTTGTGCATCGCAGCAGGCCACAGCCTCAGGGACAAAAGTAGGGATTCACCTCCAGGACGTTGTGCAGCGCAGCAGGCCACCGCCTCAGGGACAAAAGTAGGGCTTCACCTCCAGGACGTTGTGCAGCGCAGCATGCCACTGCCTCAGGGACAAAAGTAGGGCTTCACCTCCAGGACGTTGTGCAGCGCAGCATGCCACCGCCTCAGGGACAAAAGTAGGGCTTCACCTCCAGGACGTTGTGCAGCGCAGCAGGCCACCGCCTCAGGGACAAAAGTAGGGCTTCACCTCCAGGACGTTGTGCAGCGCAGCAGGCCACCGCCTCAGGGACAAAAGTAGGGCTTCACCTCCAGGACGTTGTGCATCGCAGCAGGCCACCGCCTCAGGGACAAAAGTAGGGCTTCACCTCCAGGACGTTGTGCAGTGCAGCATGCCACCGCCTCAGGGACAAAAGTAGGGCTTCACCTCCAGGACGTTGTGCAGCGCAGCAGGCCACCGCCTCAGGGACAAAAGTAGGGCTTCACCTCCAGGACGTTGTGCAGCGCAGCAGGCCACCGCCTCAGGGACAAAAGTAGGGCTTCACCTCCAGGACGTTGTGCATCGCAGCAGGCCACCGCCTCAGGGACAAAAGTAGGGCTTCACCTCCAGGACGTTGTGCAGCGCAGCAGGCCACCGCCTCAGGGACAAAAGTAGGGCTTCACCTCCAGGGCGTTGTGCAGCGCAGCAGGCCACCGCCTCAGGGACAAAAGTAGGGCTTCACCTCCAGGACGTTGTGCATCGCAGCAGGCCACCGCCTCAGGGACAAAAGTAGGGCTTCACCTCCAGGACGTTGTGCAGCGCAGCATGCCACCGCCTCAGGGACAAAAGTAGGCTTCACCTCCAGGGCGTTGTGCATCGCAGCATGCCACTGCCTCAGGGACAAAAGTAGGGCTTCACCTCCAGGACGTTGTGCAGCGCAGCATGCCACCGCCTCAGGGACAAAAGTAGGGCTTCACCTCCAGGACGTTGTGCAGCGCAGCAGGCCACCGCCTCAGGGACAAAAGTAGGGCTTCACCTCCAGGACGTTGTGCATCGCAGCAGGCCACCGCCTCAGGGACAAAAGTAGGGCTTCACCTCCAGGACGTTGTGCAGCGCAGCAGGCCACCGCCTCAGGGACAAAAGTAGGGCTTCACCTCCAGGACGTTGTGCATCGCAGCAGGCCACCGCCTCAGGGACAAAAGTAGGGCTTCACCTCCAGGACGTTGTGCAGCGCAGCAGGCCACCGCCTCAGGGACAAAAGTAGGGCTTCACCTCCAGGACGTTGTGCATCGCAGCAGGCCACCGCCTCAGGGACAAAAGTAGGGCTTCACCTCCAGGACGTTGTGCAGTGCAGCATGCCACCGCCTCAGGGACAAAAGTAGGGCTTCACCTCCAGGACGTTGTGCAGCGCAGCAGGCCACCGCCTCAGGGACAAAAGTAGGGCTTCACCTCCAGGACGTTGTGCAGCGCAGCAGGCCACCGCCTCAGGGACAAAAGTAGGGCTTCACCTCCAGGACGTTGTGCATCGCAGCAGGCCACCGCCTCAGGAACAAAAGTAGGGCTTCACCTCCAGGACGCCAGCGGGTTTTCATTATCCACCACATTCCTCTGCCTCGGAATGCTGTGCAATGTAGGTGTCCTCCACTGGCTGCCTGGGGACTCTGGCCGGGGACTCTGGCCGGGGACTCTGGCCGGGGACTCTGGCCGGGGACTCTGCCTGAAGCCATCGGTGGCACCAACAACCTGTTGAAATGCAGGGGACCATGTCAGTCTGGTGAAGCTCTCGCCAACCTCATGCATTTCAGCTGGTGATGGAAAATGGATTACTCTCTTTGTGATCCCACCACTGACCCTGTAGATGACATCGTGCACTGAGGAAGAGGTCAGGGAGGAGTAAGAGGTGAGGGAGGAGGAAGAGGTGAGGGAGGAGGAAGAGGTCAGGGAGCAGGAAGAGGTGAGGGAGGAGGAAGAGGTGAGGGAGGAGGAAGAGGTGAGGGAGGAGGAAGAGGTCAGGGAGAAGGAAGAGGTCTGCTGTGACTGAGTCTTATGAGGTTTCAGAGAAACTGTAGATGATACATGTGATCTGCATAACATCATGAGACAAAACCCAATAGCAATTGTACACGCCGCCTCCTCCCTAACCTCCTCCTCCCTGACCTCCTCCTCCTCCTCCTCCCTGACCTCCTCCTCCTCCTCATCAGTGAACTCCTCCTCCTCCCTGACCTCCTCCTCCTCATCCCTGCAGACAGACACACACAAATAAGTGAGCAAGTCAGTCATCTGCAGTCACAGCATAGTCTTACCTCGTTGTTGATCGATATCCATTGAATTGTGTCCATTTTCAGTTGTAGAAAGACTTTTAAAAAGGGAGAAAGTGTCAAACATATGAAAAGATAGACAGTGTCATCATAAAACAATGTCAATTTGACCTCCTGAGTGGCGCAGCGATCTAAGGCCCTGCATCGTAGTTCTTGAGGCGTCACTACAGACCCGGGTTTGATCCCAGACTGTGTCACAACCGGCTGTGACCAGGAGTGCCCTAAGGCGGCGCACAATTGGCCCAACGTCATCTGGGTTAGGGGAGGGTTTGGCCCAGTGTCATCTGGGTTAGGGGAGGGTTTGGCCCAGTGTCATCTGGGTTAGGGGAGGTTTGGCCCAGTGTCATCTGGGTTAGGGGGGGGTTTGGCCCAGTGTCATCTGGGTTAGGGGGGGGGGGGGGTTTGGCCCAGTGTCATCTGGGTTGGGGGGGGGGGGTTTGGCCAAGTGTCATCTGGGTTGGAGGGGGTTTGGCCCAGTGTCATCTGGGTTAGGGGAGGGTTTTGCCCAGTGTCATCTGGGTTAGGGGGGGTTTGGCCCAGTGTCATCTGGGTTAGGGGAGGGTTTGTCCCAGTGTCATCTGGGTTTGGGGAGGGTTTGGCCCAGTGTCATCTGGGTTAGGGGGGGGTTGGCCCAGTGTCATCTGGGTTGGGGGGGTTGGCCCAGTGTCATCTGGGTTAGGGGGGGTTTGGCCCAGTGTCATCTGGGTTAGGGGGGGTTTGGCCCAGTGTCATCTGGGTTAGGGGGGGTTTGGCCCAGTGTCATCTGGGTTAGGGGGGGTTTGGCCCAGTGTCATCTGGGTTAGGGGAGGGTTTGGCCCAGTGTCATCTGGGTTAGGGGGGGTTTGGCCCAACGTCATCTGGGTTAGGGGGGGTTTGGCCCAATGTCACCTGGGTTAGGGGAGGGTTTGGCCGGGGAGGGGCTTTACTTGGCTCATCGTATTCTAGCGACTCTGTGGCCCACCAGTTGAACGGTGTTTCCCCCGACACATTGGTGCAGCTGGTTGGCAGGTCATGCTTTGGAGGATGCATGACTCGACCGTCGCCTCTCCCGAGCCCGTTGGGGATGAGTCAAGATCAAAATCACGAAACTGGTGAGAAAAATGGAGGTGAAAATTACAATAAAGAAACATGTGACTGTTGATAAAGGGTATTCTTTTCCCCTCTTGTCTCCTCTCCTCTCCTTCCTCTTGTCTCCTCTCCTCTCCTTCCTCGTCTCCTCCCCTTTCCTGTCTCCTCTCTTCTCCCCTTCCTCTTGTCTCCTCCCCTCTCCTGTCTCCTCTCCTCTCCTTCCTCTTGTCTCCTCCCCTCTCCTGTCTCCTCTCCTCTCCTTCCTCTTGTCTCCTCCCCTCTCCTGTCTCCTCTCTTGTCCCCTTCCTCTTGTCTTCTCCCCTCTCCTGTCTCCTCTCCCCTTCCTCTTGTCTCCTCCCCTCTCCTGTTTCCTCTCTTGTCCCTTCCTCTTGTCTCCTCCCCTCTCCTCTTGTCTCCTACCCCCTTCCTCTTGTCTCCTTTCCTCCCCTCTCCTCTTGTCTCCTCTCCTCTCCCCTTCCTCTCGTCTCCTCCCCTCTCCTGTCTCCTCTCCTCTCCCGTCTCCTCTCTTGTCCCTTCCTCTTGTCTCCTCACCCCTTCCTCTTGTCTCCTCCCCCCTTCCTCTTGTCTCCTCTCCTCCCCCCTTCCTCTTGTCTCCTCTCCTCCCCCCTTCCTCTTGTCTCCTCCCCTCTCCTCTTGTCTCTTCTCCCCTTCCTCTTGTCTCCTCTCCTCCCCCCTTCCTCCTCTCCTCTTCCTCTTGTCTCCTCTCCTCCCCTCTCCTGTCTCCTCTCCCCTCTCCTCTTGTCTCCTCCCCTCTCCTGTCTCCTCTCTTGTCCTTTCCTCTTGTCTCCTCCCCTCTCCTCTTGTCTCCTCCCCCCTTCCTCTTGTCTCCTTTCCTCTCCTCTTGTCTCCTCTCCTCTCCTCTTGTCTCCTCTCCTCTCCTCTTGTCTCCTCTCCTCTCCTCTTGTCTCCTCCCCTCTCCTCTTGTCTCCTCTCCTCTTGTCTCCTCCCCTCTCCTCTTGTCTCCTCTCCTCTTGTCTCCTCTCCTCTCCTCTTGTCTCCACCCCTCTCCTCTTGTCTCCTCTCCTCTCCTCTTGTCTCCTCTCCTCTCCTCTTGTCTCCTCTCCTCTCCTGTCCTCTCCTCGTCTCCTCTCCTCTTGTTTCCTCTCTTCTTGTCTCCTCTATTCTTGTCTCCTCTCCTCTTGTCTCCTCTCCTCTCCTCTTGTCTCCTCTCCTCTCCTCTTGTCTCCTCTCCTCTCCTCTTGTCTCCTCTCCTCTCCTCTTGTCTCCTCCCCCCTTCCTCTTGTCTCCTCCCCCCTTCCTCTTGTCTCCTCCCCTCTTGTCTCCTCCTCTCTCCCCTTCCTCTTGTCTCCTCTCCTCTCCCCTTCCTCTTGTCTCCTCTCCTCCCCTCTCCTGTCTCCTCTCCCCTCTCCTCTTGTCTCCTCCCCTCTCCTGTCTCCTCTCTTCTCCCCTTACTCTTGTCTCCTCCCCTCTCCTCTTGTCTCCTCCCCCCTTCCTCTTGTCTCCTCCCCTCTCCCCTTGTCTCCTCTCCTCTCTCCCCCTGTCTCCTCTCCTCTCCCCTCTCCTCTTGTCTCCTCCCCCCTTCCTCTAGTCTCCTCCCCTCTCCCCCTAGTCTCCTCCCCTCTCCCCTTGTCTCCTCTCCTCTCACCTCTCCCCTTCCTCTCCTCGTCCCCTTTTGTCTTTTCCTCTTGTCTCCTCTCCTCTTTCCTTTCTCCCCTTGTCTCCTCTCCTCCTCCCCTGTCCTCCTCTGCGTCCATTTCCATCTCATAGTGGACGCCTTACTGTATCCCAGGGAAACAGTTGCCAGGTGACCTTTTGACAGATGCTGGTAACACTTTCCCGGTTGCTTTCCAGGAAGCAGGTACAGCCGGGTCGGCCGGCGGACAGGAAGTTGAGAAGAGACCCAAGGGCTGTACTTCCTGTTTCACAAAACAATAACAGAGAGAAGAGACACACATGCAGAGTACACACACACACGCAGAGTACACACACACATAGTACACACACACAGAGTACACACACATAGTACACACACATTGTACACACACATTGTACACACACACACACAGAGTACACACACACAAAGAGTACACACAAACACACACACACAGAGTACACACACACAGAGAGAGAGTACACACACACACCTGTCCTTTTGAATGTCT
>NC_092155.1:9744093-9914093 GCF_045791955.1 Oncorhynchus clarkii lewisi | reverse complement strand
GCCTTCCTGTGACATCGGGTGGTGTAGGTGTCCTGGAGGGCAGGTAGTTTGCCCCCGGTGATGCGTTGTGCAGACCTCACTACCCTCTGGAGAGCCTTACGGTTGAGGGCGGAGCAGTTGCCGTACCAGGTGGTGATACAGCCCGCCAGGATGCTCTCGATTGTGCATCTGTAGAAGTTTGTGAGTGCTTTTGGTGACAAGCCGAATTTCTTCAGCCTCCTGAGGTTGAAGAGGCGCTGCTGCGCCTTCTTCACAATGCTGTCTGTGTGAGTGGACCAATTCAGTTTGTCTGTGATGTGTATGCCGAGGAACTTAAAACTTGCTACCCTCTCCACTACTGTTCCATCGATGTGGATAGGGGGGTGTTCCCTCTGCTGTTTCCTGAAGTCCACAATCATCTCCTTAGTTTTGTTGACGTTGAGTGTGAGGTTATTTTCCTGACACCACACTCCGAGGGCCCTCACCTCCTCCCTGTAGGCCGTCTCGTCGTTGTTGGTAATCAAGCCTACCACTGTTGTGTCGTCCGCAAACTTGATGATTGAGTTGGAGGCGTGCGTGGCCACGCAGTCGTGGGTGAACAGGGAGTACAGGAGAGGGCTCAGAACGCACCCTTGTGGGGCCCCAGTGTTGAGGATCAGCGGGGAGGAGATGTTGTTGCCTACCCTCACCACCTGGGGGCGGCCCGTCAGGAAGTCCAGTACCCAGTTGCACAGGGCGGGGTCGAGACCCAGGGTCTCGAGCTTGATGACGAGCTTGGCGGGTACTATGGTGTTGAATGCCGAGCTGTAGTCAATGAACAGCATTCTCACATAGGTATTCCTCTTGTCCAGATGGGTTAGGGCAGTGTGCAGTGTGGTTGAGATTGCATCGTCTGTGGACCTATTTGGGCGGTAAGCAAATTGGAGTGGGTCTAGGGTGTCAGGTAGGGTGGAGGTGATATGGTCCTTGACTAGTCTCTCAAAGCACTTCATGATGACGGAAGTGAGTGCTACGGGGCGGTAGTCGTTTAGCTCAGTTACCTTAGCTTTCTTGGGAACAGGCACAATGGTGGCCCTCTTGAAGCATGTGGGAACAGCAGACTGGTATAGGGATTGATTGAATATGTCCGTAAACACACCGGCCAGCTGGTCTGCGCATGCTCTGAGGGCGCGGCTGGGGATGCCGTCTGGGCCTGCAGCCTTGCGAGGGTTAACACGTTTAAATGTCTTACTCACCTCGGCTGCAGTGAAGGAGAGACCGCAAGTTTTCGTTGCAGGCCGTGTCAGTGGCACTGTATTGTCCTCAAAGCGGGCAAAAAAGTTATTTAGTCTGCCTGGGAGCAGGACATCCTGGTCCGTGACTGGGCTGGATTTCTTCCTGTAGTCCGTGATTGACTGTAGACCCTGCCACATGCCTCTTGTGTCTGAGCCGTTGAATTGAGATTCTACTTTGTCTCTGTACTGACGCTTAGCTTGTTTGATAGCCTTGCGGAGGGAATAGCTGCACTGTTTGTATTCGGTCATGTTACCAGACACCTTGCCCTGATTAAAAGCAGTGGTTCGCGCTTTCAGTTTCACACGAATGCTGCCATCAATCCACGGTTTCTGGTTAGGGAATGTTTTAATCGTTGCTATGGGAACGACATCTTCAACGCACGTTCTAATGAACTCGCACACCGAATCAGCGTATTCGTCAATGTTGTTGTCTGACGCAATACGAAACATGTCCCAGTCCACGTGATGGAAGCAGTCTTGGAGTGTGGAGTCAGCTTGGTCGGACCAGCGTTGGACAGACCTCAGCGTGGGAGCCTCTTGTTTTAGTTTCTGTCTGTAGGCAGGGATCAACAAAATGGAGTCGTGGTCAGCTTTTCCGAAAGGGGGGCGGGGCAGGGCCTTATATGCGTCGCGGAAGTTAGAGTAACAATGATCCAAGGTCTTTCCACCCCTGGTTGCGCAATCGATATGCTGATAAAATTTGGGGAGTCTTGTTTTCAGATTAGCCTTGTTAAAATCCCCAGCTACAATGAATGCAGCCTCCGGATAAATGGTTTCCAGTTTGCAAAGAGTCAAATAAAGTTCATTCAGAGCCAACGATGATAACCCAGTGTGTGTGTTAAACAAACAGGGGACAATTGTTCCTGATCCTACGTACAGCAGTACCAGGATCTCCTGATCAGTCACACGATGATCTCTACTTCTACTGTGTTGTGTTCCTCAGTGGGACTGCTGATTGGTCACACGGATCTCGTGGCCCCTGCTGATTGGTCACACGGATATCATGGCCTCTGCTGATTGGTCACACGGATCTCATGGCCTCTGCTATTGGTCACACGGATCTCATGGCCTCTAGTAGTGTGCACAGTGTTGTTTCCGTCAGACTGATTGACCACCACTGTGACTGACCACCACTGTGACTGACCACCACTGTGACTGACCACCACTGTGACTGACCAATGATCATTGAGAATACGAAACTCTATGTATGTACCAGTAATGTATTACACATGCAAACTCTATGTATGTATGTGTGTATGTATGTAGCTTAATAAAATATTAATGTCTATGTACTTTGGATTGTACTACATATGAAGGGCTATATATGTCAATATGTTATTGTGCTCCAACAATGCTTTAATTACCCCTGTGGGGACTCAGAAACTCATCCTGAACTGAACTAATTACCTCCCTGAGGGGCCATTCATGAGACAGGGAAAATATGGAACATGGAACAGGGAGAATACAGCCAAGCCATTGGTGACTGTGTTCAGTGTTCTAGTACTGGAGTGTTGAGTAACACCACATGATGGGGATATCTCAGCTGACTAGATTGTAGTACAAATTTGAAATTGTTTTTTTGTTTTGTTACACAGGATAAAAGTAGAGACTCAGAGCTACAAAATTGTATATCATACACTGCAGTTGAGGGACAATGGCAAAGCAATTCTGCTTGAAAGTTGATAAACTTGTAACCCCACTTTTGAAAATGGCCCTTGAATGTTTTGGTACACCTACTGGAGAGCTCGTCTTTGTTTACACACATTCAGCATCGTTCACACCCTCTTAAGCCGTAGTCCCACCCATCTTCTTTTCCTTAGCTAGCTAGCTAAACAATTAACCATAATCCCAACACATAGATACAGCACAAACAGTTTGTTATAGCTAGCCACTATGCATGAAATGCTGTAGTATGAATCTGCAAGTAGCTAAAGCTAACGAACTAGGTTCAATGTTAGCTAGCTAATCCATGATCTCAGCCAATCATGGCTAGGGGGAAGGTTCCTGTTTTTTTCCGTGGCTAAACCAACTAGGCTCATAATTGAACAATTGTATTCATATTTATAGATGGCAAACAAGTTTGTTATTAAGGCACATGAAAGTTCACATGTTCCAGAAGGCATTTCAGCCTAAAAAAACTCATTGATAAAAAAAAAAGTTAATTACATTCCAATGCCTCTTCTGTGAAGTAGCTAGCTTCTGGAAACGGGTCATATAGCTTCTGGAAACGGGTCATATAGCTTCTGGAAACGGGTCATATAGCTTCTGGAAACGGGTCATATAGCTTCTTGTAACGGGTCATATAGCTTCTTGTAACGGGTCATATAGCTTCTTGTAACGGGTCATATATGTCCTATATACAAAGCATTATGTTTGGGGCAAATTCAACACAACACATCACTGAGTACCACTCTTCATATTTTCAAGCATGGTGGTGGCTGCATCATGTTATCGGTATGCTTGTCATCATTAAGGACTGAGGAGTTTTTCAGGATAAAAAAGAAACGGAATAAAGCTAAGCATAGGCAAAATCCTAGAGTAAAACCTAGCTCAGTCTGCTTTCCAACAGACACTGGGAGAGAATTTCACCTTTCAGCAGGACAATAACCTAAAACACAAGGCCAAATATACACTGGAGTTGCTTACCAAGACGACGTTGTATGTTCCTGAGAGGCCTAGTTACAGTTTTGAATTAAATCATCTTGAAAAAAAAGGACTTGAAAATGGCTGTCTAGCAATGATCAACAACCAACTTGACAGAACTTGAACATTTAAAAACATAATGTGTAAATGTACAAAAGCTCTTAGAGACTTACCCAGAAAGCCTCACAGCTGTAATCACTCTTAGAGACTTACCCAGAAAGCCTCACAGCTGTAATCACTGCCAAAGGTTATTTTAACATGTATTGACTCAGGGGGTTGAATACTTATATCATGTTTTATGTTTCATAAATGACAGAGTATCGTGTGTAAATCATTGACACTTTTTTGTTGTTGAATTAAATACATTTGTCCCACTTTGTAACCCTTACAAAATGTGGAAAAGTAAAGGTGTGTGAACCTTCCGAAGGCACCTGTACAACTCTACACCTGTACACCTGTACACCTCTACACCCCTACACCTCTACACCTCTACACCTCTACACCCCTACACCCCTTCACCTCTACACCTCTACACCTCTACACCCCTACACCTCTACACCTCTACACCTCTACACCTCTACACCCCTTCACCCTGTACACGAGGAGATGGAATCAAAAGTAATAGCATCAAAATGTTAACACTTTGCTCGAAGATTGACACTGTGTGTGTGTGTGTGTCTGTGTGTGTGTGTCTGTGTGTGTGTGTCTGTGTGTGTGTGTGTCTGTGTGTGTGTGTGTGTTTGTGTTTAAACTTGACCTACTGTGGAACCAGTCACCTTTCACAAATCCTAAAACTAACTTTGAACATTTATATAAAAACATTTAAAGTTTTAGCTATGAATTTTTCATGGTCGGATTCTGTTTTTAGTTCATTCCATTTTCTCGTTCAGCCTCTCACACCCCCCCCCCCCCCCTCCATCCCTTTCTCCCTCCCACCCACCCACCCACCCGCCCACTTACCACTCACCCACCTCTCCTTCTCCCTCCCCCAAAGGTAATCTTGAGTGCATTTCAGCAAATCAAGCTGGTTTCACAATTGCCCCGGAATGACTGTGTCTACCTAATCCTGTCCCGTTGTCATGGTAATAACCCTCTCAAATGGAGCTATTGACCAGTCCTCCCATGAAAGGTGATTTTGAGAGGGGGCCACGCAGCTCGTAGCAAAGGATTTTCAGCTGTAATCTTCTCTCACAAAAAGGAGGAGAGGAGGAATAGGAAGAAGGAGAAGGAGGAAGAGGGGGGGGGGGGGCTTTATTTTTAAATGCTGAATTTGCATTCACCTGCTGAGTTTGTGAGGTAGCCAAATCCCCTCGGGCCTTCATGTTTAAATATAAGAAAGCAGTTATCTATCCTTTTTAGATAGGGCCTGAAATGTTTATTTTTGCGCGTTGATGCAAGCAGAGTGGGGTGAATAACCTCGTATGGTGGTTCTACGATTTTAGAGTGTACTTGGTACTCCCATTACAATAGACCCTGGGAGCAACCCAAATGGCATTCTATTCCCTAGGTCAAAAGAAGTGCACTAAATAGGGAATAGGGTGCCATTTTGTCACATGGCTTATTCTTTTAGAGTGCACTTGTTACTCTGTTATAATAGACCGTCTCCAGTTAATCAGAAAGTCTAGAGGTTCAACAGGTTTGTTACCATAGTAACAGTGGAACACCACTGATGGAACAGCAACCTGATTGGATGATAAGTATTTATTTCTGTCATTACAGGAACAAGTAATGGAGGTTCTTGCAATTTCTACTTGAACGCTACAATCCTACCAACTGCTACTTGAATGCTGCAATCCTACCAACTGCTACTTGAACGCTGCAATCCTACCAACTTCTACTTGAACGCTACAATCCTACCAACTTCTACTTGAACGCTACAATCCTACCAACTGCTACTTGAATGCTACAATCCTACCTACCTCTACTTGAATGCTACAATCCTACCAACCTCTACTTGAATGCTACAATCCTACCAACCTCTACTTGAATGCTACAATCCTACCAACCTCTACTTGAATGCTACAATCCTACTTGAATTCTACAATACTACCAACTGAAAGTTTTATAATTCTGACACCCAACCTTGCAGTTCTGATACGACAACATGTGGATATTTAATACAATACTAGGGGTTAAGTGCCTTGGTCAAGTTCACATCGACAGATTTTTCACAGAGTCGGCTCAGGGATTCGAACCAGCAACCTTTTGGTTACAGGCCCGACCCTCTTAACCGCTAGACTACCTACTTCTGTGTTTATTCAGTACAATGAACATAAGATACAGGAATTGAAAAACCACAGTATGCTCACTGTACATAGATAAGACTGGAGAGTAACATTCCTTCTTCTGGCGGCCCTAAGGCAGGGATGAGTGTGTGGGTTCTTAGTTGGGCCATAAAGCTACAGCACTGATCCTAGTTCCCAGTTGGATTATAAATCTAAGATCAGCCTAGACACACACACACACACGCACGCACACACAATAGTTCTACACCAGAGGCCTTTTATACCAGCACACACACACGCACACACGCGCACACACACACACAGGTTAGCTACCAGAGGCCTTTAAAAACATATACCACTGATCCAAGATCAGATCAGCCTACACAGTTCTACACCAGAGGCCTTTTACACGCTGAAGGACAATGTGATCATATCACCCACTAGACATATTACAAGAAAACACATCAGAAGCCTTTCGGTTTAATGAGATCACACCCACTGAGTTTCCCACAGACTTAAAACACAACATCATATCTGAACACACACACACACAGACTCGTCTCACTATATCAGTAGAGTGTGACAGACTTGTGCACCACACACACACACACACACACACACACACACACACAGGCCAGGGAACAAGCCTTGTCAGAACAGGGAATTATGGGAATGCAGTGACCTCCAGCGAGACCTCTTGCCATAAGTGAGTGAGTGAGTGTGTGTGTGTGTGTGTGTGTGTGTGTGTGTGTGTGTGTGTGTGTGTGTGTGTGTGTGTGTGTGTGTGTGTGTGTGTGTGTGTGTGTGTGTGTGTGTGGTGCACAAACCTGTCTCTCTCTTTCGGTCTTAACGGCATCGGCTGAGGATGTCATTACCCAGAAGGCTGTGCAGCTGTTGTCTCGTGTCGAGGCCCAAAGCGTAAATCTGATTGGAAGAAGAAGGGGAAAAGAGACAGCCTAAAGTTAAACAGTCACCGGGGAGGAAAACGCTGTTAGTTTGGATTCTTATGAAATTAATGACTTGGAATGCATCCCAAATAGCACCCTATTCCCTATATAGTGCACTACTTTTGACACGAGCTGGCACCCTATTCCCTATGTAGTGCACTACTTTAGACCAGGGTTGGCACCCTATTCCCTATATAGTGCACTACTTTAGACCAGAGCTGGCACCCTATTCCCTATATAGTGCACTACTTTTGACCAGGGTTGGCACCCTATTCCCTATATAGTGCACTACTTTAGACTAGAGCTGGCACCCTATTCCCTATATAGTGCACTACTTTTGACCAAAACCCAGGTAGTGCACTATAAAAGAAAATAGGGTGTCATTTGGGACATACCCATACAGTTAAATTGACACTGGGGAGAAAACGAAATTGGCTTCTTATGGCATTAATGACTTGGACGTTTTACAGTAAGAGATATCATGATATTAATGACTTGGACGTTTTACAGTAAGAGATATCATGATATTAATGACTTGGATGTTTTACACTAAGAGATATCATGTTATTAATGAATTGGACGTTTTACAGTAAGAGATATAATGATATTATGATCATTTTCAAGCTTGAAGTCCCATAGGGCGGCATACAATAGGCCCAGTGTCGTCTGGGTTAGGTTAGGGTTTGGCCGGGGACTGTAGGCAATCATTATAATCATTATAAATAAGAATTTGATCTTAACTTACTTGCCTAGTTAAATAAAGGTTAAAAAAATATATATATATATAAATAATAAATAAAGTACAAAACACAAGGCATTCAATGTCCCTGATAACAGAAAACACACATTGGGTTTCTTACGATGGAGGCTGCTTATACAACATTGAAGGTGACTTATTGTCACGCTCGTCCTCTTCTTCTGATGAGGAGTAAGAGAGGTCAGACCAGTTTGCAGCGTGGTAAGTGTCCATTTTAATATGTCAAACTGAACACTACAAAAATACAAAATAACAAAGTGAAACAAACGAAACAGTCCCGTGTGGTAACAAACACTAACACGGAAAATAATCACCCACAACTCAACAGTGAAACTAGGCTACCTAAATATGGTTCTCAATCAGGCACAACGATTGACAGCTGCCTCTGATTGAGAACCATACCAGGCCAAACACAGAATCCCAAATTATAGAAAAAAGAACATAGACTGCCCACCCCAACTCACGCCCTAACCATACTAAAACAAAGACAAAACAAAGGAACTAAGGTCAGAACGTGACACTTATTTAGCTTTTAGGAGGTAATCGGTTAAAATAATCACCATCATACGAATGTGATTCTGTTCACAATAGGACACTGTGCTACAGCCAAAGCATTCCACTGGTGGTTTTCTCCCACAAAGCTTAGAATGCATGCCAAATCACACTCTATTCCCTTTATAGTGCACTACTTTTGACCTCAGCCCTGTGGGGTGCCCCCTATTCCCTTAATCCTCCAGATACTTTCATACAAACAACACACCCAGTTAACAATAGGATCATAGTCTATTCACTCTCACATGGCTTACACACAGAGTAACCATGGTGCAGTGCATAATTAGCTAGTTGTAAACACTCATTAGCTGGATATAAAGCTATGACTTGAGTTTAAAGTGTGTGTGTGTGTGTGTGTGTGTGACAGAGGGAGAGAGACAGAGAAGGAGAGACAGAGAGACAGAGACACAGAGACCATCTTTATGTCTGTTCTCTCTCTGGCAGCAGTGTGTAAACTAAGCTAAATGTGAGAGATGAATAAATTCTTAATGTGTAAACACACAGAGATCTAGAATGAGATTAAGCAGAGATAATAAACAGAGATTATATCATAAAACGAGACCAGGAGGAAGTGGTAAGTACACAAGCCAACCAACTGTTCCAATGGTTCCATTCAGTTCCGTTCACTGTGGTTGGTGTTCCATTTGGCTCCCAGACCGGCGTGCCAAATGACACCCTATTCGCTACATAGTGCACTATCTTTGACAAGGGCCCATATGGGTCTGGCCAAAAGGGTGCCATTTGGTGCCATTTGTGATGCCAGACTTTGCAAATACAGCCAACTTCCTGTTTTGTAGAACCTTGAGTTCTATGACATCACAGTGTAACCCTTCTTCCTCTCACTGTAGACACAGACACCAGGATGTGTGATAATTCTATGCATCCTAGCCTGAGTGAAAGTCTGTTTGTGCTATCATGTCAACTACAACTTCAACTGTTTGGCTTGAATAATGACTGGAACCAGGCTATAGCATCCCACCCCACCTGGGAAAAACACACTCAACTCATCTGAAAACCATTAAACGCTTCAACAACTAAACTTACTAAAGTTAAAAACATCATCTGCATTCATTTTTTATTTAACTAGGCAAGTCAGTTAAGAACAAATTCTTATTTTGCCTTTATTTAACTAGGCAAGTCAGTTAAGAACAAATTCTTATTTTCAATGATGGCCTAGGAACATTGCCTTATTCAATGGCAGAACAACAGATTTTTACCTTGTCAGCTCGGGGATTCGATCTTGCAACCTTCTGGTTACTAGTCCAATGCTCTAACCACTAGGCTACCTGCCGCCCCTACACTCTAACCACTAGGCTACCTGCCGCCCCTACACTCTAACCACTAGGCTACCTGCCGCCCCTACACTCTAACCACTAGGCTACCTGCCGCCTCTACACTCTAACCACTAGGCTACCTGCCGCCCCTACACTCTAACCACTAGGCTACCTGCCGTCCCTACACTCGAACCACTAGGCTACCTGCCTCCCCTACACTCTAACCACTAGGCTACCTGCCGCCCCTACACTCTAACCACTAGGCTACCTGCCGCCCCTACACTCTAACCACTAGGCTACCTGCCGCCCCTACACTCTAACCACTAGGCTACCTGCCGCCCCTACACTCTAACCACTAGGCTACCTGCCGCCCCTACACTCTAACCACTAGGCTACCCTGCCGTCTCTACACTCTAACCACTAGGCTACCTGCCGCCCCTACACTCTAACCACTAGGCTACCTGCCGCCCCTACACTCTAACCACTAGGCTACCTGCCGCCCCTACACTCTAACCACTAGGCTACCTGCCGCCTCTACACTCTAACCACTAGGCTACCTGCCGCCCCTACACTCTAACCACTAGGCTACCTGCCGCCCCTACACTCTAACCACTAGGCTACCTGCCGCCCCTACACTCTAACCACTAGGCTACCTGCCGCCCCTACACTCTAACCACTAGGCTACCACCATCTTAAATAATTGATTAAAACACACTGTGTTTGCAATGAAGGTCTTGTCACGTCTACTCCCTCTCCGGCCTCTAGGTCATCAGGCTGCTGATTATCCCGCACACCTGTCACTATCGTCTCGTGCACCTGCACAACATCATGACCCTCAGCTGGACTCCATCTTCTCCTTGATTATCTTCCCTATATCTGTCACTCCCCTTGGTTCTTTCCTCAGGTGTTATTGACTCTGTTTTCATGCCGGTGCGTTGTTTGTGTTTCGTGTTCATTGTTTATTTTATTTATTAAAACACTCACTCCCTGAACTTGCTTCCCGACTCTCAGCGCACTCGTTACAGGTCTACAGTAGCCTCAACAGCACTCTGTAGGGTATCACCATCGTGTAGCCGGAGGACAGCTAGCTTCCGTCCTCCTCTGGGTACATTGACTTCAATACAAAACCAAAAGACTTACACAGCAATTATGACAACTTCCGGAGGACATCCACAGACCTATCAGAGTTCTGCAGCATGAACTGACATGTTGCCCACCAAATCAAAGGATCAGATAATTAATCTAGGATTGAAAGCATAAGCTACAGCTAGCTAGCACTGCAGAGTATAAAATATATGTTGAGTAGTTGACTCAATAGTTTAGATGTTTTGAACATATTCATTTCTTCCAAAATGAAGGAGAAGTTGAAAGAGTCATTGTATTTTCACTTACTTAGCTAGCAAATGCAGCTAGCTAGCTAGTTTAGTCTACTCAAACACCCAGCTCAAACAGAGGGATGATATGTTAGCTAGCTGGCTAGGACTTTCCAACACAACACTCGAACTCAAGGTAAGCTTTTGGTATAACTCATTTATTGCTACCGGGGCCCGCCAGTGTAACTGATAAACTGCTCACTGACTGATCACTTTGATGTTACTGCATGATTGAAGCAGGTTTACTAACGTGTTAGTTCTGTTAGCTATGTTGACTATTACGTTACTTTAGATAATATGGTGACAACGATGAAGGCTGTGTGTCACGCCCTGACCTTAGAGATCCTTATTTATTCTCTATGTTTGGTTAGGTCAGGGTGTGACTCGGGTGGGAGAATCTATGTTTTCTATTTCTTTGTTGTTTTTGCCTAGTGTGGTTCCCAATCAGAGGCAGCTGTCTATCGTTGTCTCTGATTGGGGATCATATATAAGTTGTCGTTTTCCGTTTGGGTTTTGTGGGGTGTTGTTTTCCGTTTAGTATCTGTGCCTGGCGGAACTGTTCGCTTTCGTTTTTGTTATTTTTGTTTGAGTGATTTTTGACAATAAAGATCACAAACACTTTCCACGCTGCGCTTTGGTCCACTCTTCCTTAAGACGACGAGCGTTTACACTGTGTGCAGCGGTTATGATATGGTTTGGCTTGGAAAGGTTTTTTCACCTGGTCACAGACAGCTGATGTGTTGTGAATGTAAGTCCACAAGGAAAGGGAACAGTTTAGAGGAGAAGAGCACTTAGATGCGAGAAGGAATACAACGGGCTGTTTGTATGTGACTGTTATGAAAGTGAACTGTGTTCACATTTTGATCGGGGAAGTATTCATTCTTCCAATTCTGTTGCAAAAACGTGTCCAATAGAAACTTGTTTAAAACCGTTGGACTGATGATTACATCAGCTAGATGCAGTCAAGATTGTGCAAGGCGGTATTGAATGTGTCACAGTCTGTCAGCTCAAATTCTTCTCTCGACTTGTGTGCACCTACGTTGCAAACTTTCATTCATAGGCTAGGTTGTAGCAACCTCATGATGGGTATAGGGAAAATTGGTGTGTCATGTAATAGGGTGATATGGCCAAAATATAATTATTATAATATAAATAATAGTGGGCACTTTGAATACAATGTTGTTTGACATGACAACGAATGAAAATGCCATGGACAAGTTATTGTGACAGGGTAGGAACCAAAGTGATATTTAGTGTTTCCTAGGGGACCCTATAATCTTTGGCTAAATTAAATCTTAATTTATATAGCAGACATATTCATGCGTCGCCTATTCCTCTTAGATTTAGAAGATACTGTTGCACAAACAACATGCTGATGTAACAGTTTAACTGTAGTCCGTCCCCTCGCCCATACCCGGGCTCGAACCAGGGACTCTCTGCACACATAGACAACTGACACCCTCGAAGCATCGTTACCCATCGCTCCACAAAAGCCGCGGCCCTTGCAGAGCAAGGGGAACCACTACTTCAAGGTCTCAGAGCGAGTGACGTCACCGATTGAAACGCTATTAGCGCGCACCACCGCTAACTAGCTAGCCATTTCACATCGGTTACACTGATTTAAGCCTCCACCAGTACTGGTATCAGCGATTAGCATTAGTGGCTAACACAATTTAGCTTAACTTGCTAAGAAAATACAAACTAGCTGTTTGCAGATAAGACACACAAATTTAAATTTTAATTATAGAACGCTTGTGGATTTATGTTAAGATCAAAGTGGAAACAACATCGTTGTCATCAACATTGTTTTATGTGCTGCGTTGACCATGCAGACTGAACACAAGTGTCTCGTGGTCAAGCAACAACAAATGCGCTCCTTGAGTGACAGGGGGAGGGACTAGGACTGTGTGGAAAGTGGCGTGGAGAGAGAGAGAGAGTGGAGAGGGATGACTCAATTAGCGGACTAAACTATAAAAATGGACGTTACGCACAGCGTATCACATTTAACAAACCAAACATTCAAATACCGTTATAGAAGGTAAAGTAAAAACACAAACCGGTCCGTCCATAAATACCGGTATATATAGTAAAATACGGTATACCGCCCAGCTCTATCATGTAGTGGCCTAAACCTATCGCTGTTACATTGAACTGGGTGAATGGAATATGAATGACAGTAACCTAAACCTATCACTGTTACATTGAACTGGGTGAATGGAATATAAATGACAGTAACCTAAACCTATCGCTGTTACATTAAACTGGGTGAATGGAATATGAATGACAGTCATCCAACATGATGTAATATAAATAATAAGGCCATACCTCATGAAGAAAATGAAGTGTCCTCCCTCATCTTAAACGGCACCAACCGCCACTGATATTTATTGAATTTTATGCAGTCAATTAGCTTAATTTATTAATTTCTCAGAGATCAAATTAAATGTCAACAAATTAATGTTGCTGGAATGCTAATCTTATCTGTTTCTAACAACAGAAACAATTTCAGAACAATATGAGATGGTGGGTGTTGAAATCCTCTTGCGCTTTTTGAGGTGGAACGACCCTTTAGCAAAGAGGTTACTCACCTATCTGAAGGAACATTACCACTTTAATGATTTATTAAATATATACTGTCCTTAAAAGTCTCTACACTCATTGAAAAAAAGTGCAATCTAGAACCTAGCACCAGCTGTCAGAGCAGCTCACAGATCACTGCACCTGTACATAGCGCATCTGTAAATAGCCCATCCAACTACCTCCTCCCCATACTGTTATTTATTTTTTTGCTCCTTTGCACCCTAGTATCTCTACTTGCACATCTTTCACTCCAGTGTTTAATTGCTAAATTGTAATTATTTCACCACTATGGCCTATTTATTGCCTTACCTCCCTTATCTTACCTAATTTGCACACACTGTATATATACTTTTCTATTGTGTTATTGACTGTATGTTTGTTTATTCCATGTGTAACTCTGTGTTGTTGTTTGTGTCGCATTGCTTTGCTTTATCTTGGCCAGGTCACAGTTGCGAATGAGAACTTGTTCTCAACTGGCCTACCTGGTTAAATAAAGGTTAAAAAAAAATAATTTAACAACTAAAAGGGTTCTTCGGTTATCCCCATAAGAGAACCCTTTGGAGAAAGAACCCTTTTTGGCTCCAGGTAGAAACCATTTGAGTTCCATGTAGAACCCTTTACACGTAGGGTTCTACATGTAACCCAAAAGAGTTCTACGTGGAACCAAAAAGGGTTCTTTCTCCAAAGGGTTCCTGGAAGCAAGGCCTGGAAGCCAAAGCTACACTCTTAGGGTTCCAAAAGGGTTCTTCGGCTGTCCCTATTGGTAGATAGAACCCTTCTGGAACCCTTTTTTCTAAGAGTGTAGCTTTGGCTTCCAGGCCTTGCTCAGGTAGGTAGGTAGATGCTAAAAGGTCTCAAACAAACAGTAGGAAGTGGACATTAATTTAGCTGAAAGACAAAGTTTAATCTATTAGTAAGTGTAACTTCTTGAACAGAATAATTAATGAGGGCAGGTTATGAGAAAAGGTTTCTGAATTCAGTGATCTTTATCCTGTCAAGCTGCTCTCAGCAACGTTAATCCACACCCATGTCGAGACACACACACACACACACACACACACACACACACACACACACACACACACACTGAGCCTACCGAATCAGGACTTCTGCTGAGACAAATTCGTCAGAGTGATTCTGTTAGGATCAAAGAGGATGTTCATTTAATACACACACACACACACACTTCTTATCTCCAGCAAACAGATGTGCATGCTACATGTCTCTCGGAGTCATTCTGTATATGTGTGTGTGTGTGTGTGTGTCAGCTCTCATTTCACACTACCCAGCATTCATCTAAGCCTCTTACCAAACTTGTGCAACACTTAATCTTGTACACTTTAACATATCCCAAGTTATAAAGGAGGGAAAAAATGTGGGAAAACTAACTTAATATATTATATTTCACGCATAAATGGCTGCCTTTCATCCAATCAGTAGTCCTGTGTGTGTGTGTGTGTGTGTGTGTGTGTGTGTGTGTGTGTGTGTGTGTGTGTGTGTGTTTAGAGGGCCTTCATGATTGGGAATAGAACTTGAAGGGTTAAATCTGAAAGATTTCTTGTCTGAGTCCCAAATGGAACCCAATCCCCCTGTAGTGCACTACTTTTGATGACTAATCGAGGGTTCTACCTGGAACCCAAAAATGTTCTCCAATGTGGAAAGAGCACTATGGGTCCTGGTCAAAAGTAGTGCACTATATAGGGAATATGCGACACAGACCTTTTTAGATTTTGAGTTTTCCAGGCCTTGAAATAAAACATTATTATTTCTCTAAACTATTCATTCATTCCCTCAGATGCTGCCATCATTTCCATGTCTTATTTCCATTTACTTCAGGGTAAAGTGGCTGAATGGAGAGATGGGGGGGCATACCGAAAGGGTGGAAGGAGTGGGATGGAGAGAGGATGAATGGAGAGACAGGGATGAAAAGAGAGGCGGGAGGAATGGAGCGACAGGGATGAAGAGAAATGGAGAGTGGAGGGGGAGGAATGGAGAGAGAAAGAGAGAGGGAAGCTGGGGAAGTTTTGTGCCATAAGCTTATAGTCAATTTATGTCATGCAGATATAATTCTAGGCCTACCTGTGACAAGAAATTGGTAGAGAGTAGCAGATCTGTCCCCATCTTTCCCTCTCCCCATGGCCTGCTAAAATGGATTTGAACTTCAGTTACCGATGACTGGGAGAGAGACCCGTTTTATTGGAAAAGGGTGAGGTGCATTCTCCAGTCACGCCTTCATCCAATCAAACTACTGACTAGTTAACTAGTAGTAGTCAGGGAAGTCTGTTTTACTGTAACGCAGGCCTATCCCCGCCTGTCTTTTAATGACAAGATAAACAGTATAGTAAAAATACACACATTTAGACTCAATCGTAATGCTATTTATGACAAATGGTTTATAATAACGAATGAAATATATTTGGTATCCCGCTGTGACCTTTCAGTTCAGCGTGCCTCCTGCCCGCGCGCAGCTGTCTTGGCGGGAGAGCGCGAGACGTGACGTCACGTATACTTTTCAAACAATCTGAAAATAACCTCGTTATTTTAAATTAAAATTGTATTTTTTTTTTTTACAGCTAAAACTAATGTGTCTTTTGGCTAAATAATCAGAACATACACCAGGACAGGGAATTCAATAAGAAACACGAAAAGAAAAGTACATTTCAGAGGTAAGGTAAATTTGCTAACAAGTACCTAGCTAGCTATCTAGCTAACGTTAGCTATGAGACTGACTTGCATGTTCTCCAACTAATGTTACATTTTGTTTGGTGGGGAAAACGCTACTATGAGCTGGCTAGTAGTCTGGCGGTAGACAGTGCCCCCCAAAAGTAGTTTATTTCGTATTTCTGGACAGATAACACCGTTCTTCAGCACTCTAGCAACAGCATGACTTTGTTAAGAGTTATATAGATTCCAGTCACAAACAGATCAGAGATCTTGGCCGAGTTCAGCAGGACGTTTTTATGAACGTTCATATAGAAATAGGCTACGTAGAACATGTAGAATAATGAATCACATCAGCTCTATTCATTTCATTACATTTATATCTGCAACGTTTTGACAACTGAAGGTGGCCCTGGGGTGTAGTGGAGCTCAGCGTTACTCCCTCATCTTGACCTGGCTGTCATCTCCTAATTACAGGCCTACATCCTTCCATACCAGGCCGTTTCTATTGGCATAGCTAGCTTGCTAAATGCTTATAACAGTCTATAAGGATTTTAGTTGCGGGGGCGGCAAGGATTTTGATGGTGTGTGTAACAGCGCCCGTTTTTATCAGTCTCTTCCCTCCTAAATCTTGCCTTTTGCCCTTGGATCATACTACTCATCTAATGACGCACCAATTGAAATTACCAGGCTGTGTGCGTGCGTGCGTGCGTGCGTGTGCCTGCATGTTGCGTGCAAGCGAGAGAGAGAGACATACACACCCACACACACACACACTGTACACACACAATGTGTCCTTTTGTCATCAAGCCAGTCTTGTTGACTAGAAACGTCTGCCTGAAGGCACAGTGAGAGAGAGAGAGGATCCTTCCGTAACATGGGTATATAGAACAGGACAGATAGAACACAGAGTTCCGTTGTGAATGGAGATGGTTCTATTGATGATTCTGAAGGGTTCCGTCCCAAATGGCACCCTAATTCCCTATATAGTGCACAACTTTTAACCAGGCTACCTGGTCAAACGTAGTGCACTGAATAGGGTGCCATTTGGAATGAAAGCATAGATAACAGAATGTTCTGATCTGGCCCTATTTAAACCTCTCTGATTCTAGCTATCTCTCTATCTGACCTCAGTGTCACATAACGGTCTTGTGTTTCATCTCAAATGGCACCCTATTCCCTATTTAGTGCACTTCTTTTGACCAGCCATAACAGTCTTGTTCATTGTTGTTTGGTCACAGCTGTGAGCTAAATGAGAATCCAATAAGGGATAAGTTGTGTGCCTCTTGTGATAATCATCTAAGGATGCTAGCTCTTCCTTCTTTTCTCCTCCTCTTTGTTCCTCTTTTCCAGCTCAAAGTGTTAATCATTTGTTCAGGTGTGTGTGTGTGTGTGTGTGTGTGTGTGTGTGTGTGTGAGTGTGTGTGTGAGGACTTGACTCACTGTTATTTCATCATCACTTTGACTAAGCATGATCTGTTTCGTGATTGATGGATCGACTGACTGACTGTTGAAAACTCCCTATATGTCTCAATTACTTCACTCCCCCCCTCCTGTTCTTGCTCCATCAAATGACTAACCATCGTAACTTTAGTGTGATGAAGACAGTCAGGGGGTAATTCATGTTGTCATAATGGCGGGGTTCCCCCATAATGACATGGGTGAGATAGGCTACTCTCATTAACTGACTGGAGCTCTCGGGCAAGAGGGGACTTTCCCCAGGCTCACCAAACTGTAACATCCTTTTCATGATGAATGACTGCTCTCCTTCATGTACACTACCATTCAAAAGTTTGGGGTCACTTAGAAATGGCCTTGTTTTCCATGAAAACATGCATGAAAATTAGTTGCAAAATAAATAGGAAATATAGTCGTTGACAAGGTTATAAATATATATTTTTTTTATTGAAATAATAATTGTGACCTTCAAACTTAGCTTTCGTCAAATAATCCTCCATTTGCAGCAATTACAGTCTTGCATACATTTGGTTTTCTAGTTGTCAATTTGTTGAGGTAATCTGAAGAGATTTCACCCCATGCTTCCTGAAGCACCTCCCTGCAAATTGGATTGGCTTGATGGGCACTTCTTATGTACCATACGGTCAAGCTGCTCCCACAACAGCTTAATAGGGTTGAGATCCGGTGACTGTGCTGGCCACTCCATTATAGGCCGAATACCAGCTGACTGCTTCTTCCCTCAGTAGTTCTTGCATCGTTTGGAGCTGTGCTTTGGTTCATTGTCCTGTTGTAGGAGGAAATTGGCTCCAATTAAGCGCCATCCACAGGGTATGGCATGGCGTTGCAAAATGGAGTGATAGCCTTCCTTCTTCAAGATCCCTTTTACCCTGTACAAATCTCCCACTTTACCTACACCAAAGCACCCCCAGACCATCACATTTCCTCCACCATGCTTTACAGATGGCGCCAAGCACTCCTCCATCATCTTTTAATTTTTTCTGTGTCTCACGAATGTTCTTCTTTGTGATCCGAACACCTCAAACTTAGATTTGTCTGTCCATAACATTTTTTTCCAATCTTCCTCTTTCCAGTGTCTGTGTTCGTTTGCCCATCTTAATCTTTTATTTTTATTGGCCAGTCTGAGATATGGCTTTTTCTTTGCAACTCTGCCTAGAAGGCCAGCATCCCGGAGTCACCTCTTCACTGTTGACATTGAGACTGGTGTTTTGCGGGTACTATTTAATGAAGCTGCCAGTTGAGGACTTGTGAGGAGTCTGTTTCTCAAACTAGACACTCTAATGTACCTGTCCTCTTGCTCAGTTGTGCACCGGGGGCTCCCACTCCTTTTTCTATTCTGGTTAGAGACAGTTTGCGCTGTTCTGTGAAGGGAGTAGTACACAGTGTTGTACGAGATGTCTTGGCAGTTTCTCGCATGGAACAGCCTTCATTTTTGAGAACAAGAATAGACTAACGAGTTTCAGAAGAACGTGCTTTGTTTCTGGCCATTTTGAGCTTGTAATTGAACCCACAAATGCTGGTGCTCCAGATACTCAACTAGTCTAAAGAAGGACAGTTTTATTGCTTCTTTAATCAGGACAACAGTTTTCAGCTGTGCTAACATAATTGCAAAAGGGATTTCTAATGATCAATTAGCCTTTTAAAATGATAAACTTGGATTAGCTAACACAACGTGCCATTGGAACACAGGAGTGATGGTTGCTGATAATGGGCCTCTGTACACCTATGTAGATATTCCATTAAAAAATCTGAAGTTTCCAGCTACAATAGTCATTTACAACATTAACAATGTCTACACTGTATTTCTGATCAATTTGATGTTATTTTAATGGCCAAAAAAATTTGCTAAGTGACCCCAAACTTTTCAACGGTAGTGTATATACCAAAGCAAGTGGCGGGGCAGACATTTCCCTCAACAAATGAATCCCAGATTGTAGCTTTAAACAACAAATGAATCCCAGATTGTAGCTTTAAACAACAAATGATTTAATGTTTGTTTACCGTCATCCTTCCTCTTGCTTCATCCTTGTGTTTCCTTTACTATTGTTTTGTTTAGATCCTGATTCCGTCGTTGCCATGGACGCAAGGAACCGCTCTGGCCCCCCCTCCTCCTCCTTCCAGGTGTGCCGCCCCTCCTTGTTCTCACGGCAACCGCCCCGTGTTCTGATCGTGGACGCGTCACCGCCCTGGTGGTCAGAGACTGGTACTACGCTGTGTGAGGCTTTGGATAACTTCCTGACTCTGGCCTGTAGTCTGGACGGACCCTGTAGACTGCCCCTGCTTAGCCTTTACGCTCTGAGTAGACAGCATGAATGTCTGCTGCCATTCGTGGTAAGAGGGAAGGAGGGAGAGAGAAGTGTGTTGTGTTATCTCTCTCTTTTCTCTCTCTTTAAAAGATGCATGCCTGATGACTTATATGTGAGTCAGAATGGTGGCACGGTAATGAAGTAAATAAATCATTGCGCTCTCTCTCTCTCTAACCCCCACATTATCTCTCCCCCTTCCTCCATGTATCTCCTCTACTCCAGCAGGTGAGGGGTAACCTGGCCCGACTGCGTTCCTGTGTGGAGGAGCTGAGGTCCATACCCGGAGAGGGGTGCGTCCGCGCACCTAGAGGGGAACTGCTCAAACAGGCTGTTTTGGACAGCCTGCAGCAGTTTAAACAGTACACGCGACACACTACCACTCCGAACCAGGCCAACAACAATGGATCTGTAGAGGTGAGTACTGAAACGAGAGCCTTTGATTAGTTGATTCAGGTCTGTAATAGCTGGGCTAGAACAAAAAACATGCACACCCTATTGGACCAGGTTTGAACCAGGTTTGGACCAGGTTTGGACCAGGTTTGGACTAGGTTTGAACCAGGTTTGGACCAGATTTAAAGAACGCCTCACCTCACTGATGTGTTACAGATGATTTCATTTGGGTTACTGCTTGAAACTGGCTCCCCCTATTAGTTGTTGGGATCAAAAAGTGGCTGTGTAGGGCGTGGCTGAACATTTTAGAGTCCCCCATCTTGGCAGAGCAGATTTATCTTTGTGCATTTTTAAGCCAATTTCCTGCAATTCTATAAATTTCTCCATAAAAGTGAGAGAATTGACAGTTTTAAAGCTAATTTCCTGCAATTATATGCATTCTACCAACACATAATGCTGTGTTCTTTTGCTCAAACATAATAACAAAATCAATACTACTAAATTAATTGGTTTTGGAAATTTAAATTCTCTGCTTAATATCTCTATTTTTTTATATTTTGGTGATTGTTAGTTCTCAAAGATTATATATAAAAAAAAAGATATAGGTCCATTATCTTTCCTACATACGTTATATCCGGTGTTAGCCGTTCACGTTTATATTGAGTGTTTTTCCATCCCGAAGGATATCTGTATACATAATTTTTTTTACACTCTTTGATTTAGGCTTCCTGAATTAAAAGGCTACCCGCCCCCTAAAGCGATTTTAACGGCAGAAAAATCCCTGAGTGTAATGAATGCATTAGGACAACTAAAGGGTTATCCTATGTGTATGTATATATATATATATATATATATATATATGAGAGAGAGAGAGAGAGAGAGATGGGCAGTCCTTTAGGTTTTTGAGCATTTCTCAGATTGTAGAAGCTCCGGTCAGAGCCATTAGCGTACCAGCTTCCGACCAGGCGCTGACATGAATGGACCCATTAGAACACAGAACACCATTAGAGAACACAGACACTAAACATATGGCTCTGTGTTCCATCTTAGCTCTGAAACAGACTTCCTATTTTGGCCGGTGTCCTGAATGGAATCCTATTCCCTAAATAGGCCTACACTATATCCCTCATAGGGTTCTGGTCAACAGTAGAGTACTGTAGAGGAAATGTGGTACTATTTGGGATGCATTCTCGACCAGCACTGATGTCCTTCTATACAGGAAGAGAAGAAACAGGAGAAAACAACCAAATGGCCTACTTCAGGGTTCTCATTTTTTATTTAACCTATGCATATACAACAAGTCGCCATAATTAATTACAGAGAGAAAAGTGGCCTGAACAAACTTCTTTCTAGCCATAAGCGGGAAGCAAGCCTTATTACATTATTATTATTATTATTATTATTATTATTATTAACAACCCTCCAGGCAAGCTTCAATGCCATACAACTCTCCTTCCGTGGCCTCCAATTGCTCTTAAATACAAGTAAAACTAAATGCATGCTCTTCAACCGATCGCTACCTGCACCTACCCGCCTGTCCAACATTACTACTCTGGACGGCTCTGACTTAGAATACGTGGACAACTACAAATACTTAGGTGTCTGGTTAGACTGTAAACTCTCCTTCCAGACCCATATCAAACATCTCCAATCCAAAGTTAAATCTAGAATTGGCTTCCTATTTCGCAACAAAGCATCCTTCACTCATACTGCCAAACATACCCTTGTAAAACTGACCATCCTACCAATCCTCGACTTTGGCGATGTCATTTACAAAATAGCCTCCAATACCCTACTCAACAAATTGGATGCAGTCTATCACAGTGCAATCCGTTTTGTCACCAAAGCCCCATATACTACCCACCATTGCGACCTGTACGCTCTCGTTGGCTGGCCCTCACTTCATACTCGTTGCCAAACCCACTGGCTCCATGTCATCTACAAGACCCTGCTAGGTAAAGTCCCCCCTTATCTCAGCTCGCTGGTCACCATTGCATCTCCCACCTGTAGCACACGCTCCAGCAGGTATATCTCTCTAGTCACCCCCAAAACCAATTCTTTCTTTGGCCGCCTCTCCTTCCAGTTCTCTGCTGCCAATGACTGGAACGAACTACAAAAATCTCTGAAACTGGAAACACTTATCTCCCTCACTAGCTTTAAGCACCAACTGTCAGAGCAGCTCACAGATTACTGCACCTGTACATAGTCCACCTATAATTTAGCCCAAACAACTACCTCTTTCCCTACTGTATTTAATTTATTTATTTATTTTGCTCCTTTGCACCCCATTATTTTTATTTCTACTTTGCACATTCTTCCACTGCAAATCTACCATTCCAGTGTTTTACTTGCTATATTGTATTTACTTTGCCACCATGGCCTTTTTGCCTTTACCTCCCTTATCTCACCTCATTTGCTCACATCGTATATTGACTTGTTTATACTGTATTACTGACTGTATGTTTGTTTTACTCCATGTGTAACTCTGTGTTGTTGTATGTGTCGAACTGCTTTGCTTTATCTTGGCCAGGTCGCAATTGTAAATGAGAACTTGTTCTCAACTGGCCTACCTGGTTAAATGAAGGTGAAATAAAAAAATAAATACAAAATTAATACCCTAAAATTAAAAACCCAATTTAAGCTTTTATCACAGCTTTTATCCACGACGTGAACTTTAAAGGACGACTTGTCATCCAACCAAATACCCAGGTATTTCTGGTCAGATGTAGTGCAGTATTTAGGAATACGGGCTGTTAGGACCTGGATATTTACTAGGATTATATATTATTATTTTCTGGTCCCAGTAATGTGATTTTGTGATGTTTGAATGTATTACTACTGAAAGATGTTACTCAGGGTTGAATTTAATTTATCATAATATCAGATTTATCAGATAATTTATCATTTATCTGTTATTTTTTTTCTCTCTTCTGATCTGGTGTGTAAATGTGTCAGAAAGAGATTTTAGGACTGTGTGTCATCAGATAAACCGGACAAAAAGGTGTAGTCAGGAGTTTAATAAGGGCTTTATGTTTTTTTTTGTTTCTCTCCATAAAGTAGGCCTACTGATTGTGATCTTCCATCATCAAGTCACAGACTGGCTGTCTCCAAGAAGAAGCTCCCCGTTTCAGGCTGCTGAGGGGAGGACGGCTCATAATAATGGCTGGAACGGAGCGAATGGAATGCCATCGAATCGTGTTTGATACCGTTCCACTGATTCCGCTCCAGCCGTTACCACGAGCCCGTTCCAACACCAATCTCTGCTGAGGGGAGGACGGCTCATAATAATGGCTGGAACGGAGCGAATGGAACGGCTTTAAACCGTGTGTTTGATGTGTTTGTGTTTGATACCGTTCCACTGATTCCGCTCCAGCTGTTACCACGAGCCTGTTACAACACCAATCTCTTGTGCTCCATTTCAATCTCACCAATCTCACCAATCTCTTGTGCTCCAAGCTAAAGGGAAAGAAACAAGGGCCCTGGCCATTTATCATCCTTGAGATGTTAATTTGGAGTCCATCTGTGTTAAATTGAATTGATTGGACATGATTTGGAAAGGCACACACCTGTCAATATAAGGTCCCACAGTTGACAGTGGATGTCAGAGCAAAAACCAAGCCATGAGGTCGAAGGAATTATCTGTAGAGCTCAGAGACAGGATTGTGTTGAGGCACAGATCTGAGGAAGGGTACCAAAAAGTGTCTGCATCATTGAAGGTCCTCAAGAACACAGTGGCCTCCATCAATCTTAAATGGAAGAAGTTTGGAACCACCAAGACTCTTCCTAGAGCTGGCCACCTGACCAAACTGAACAATCACGGGAGAAGGGCCTTGGTCAGGGAGGTGACCAAGAACCCGATGGTCACTCTGACAGAGTTCCTTTGTGGAGATGGGATCACCTTTCAGAAGGACAATCATCTCTACAGCACTCCACCAATCAGGCCTTTATGGTAGAGTGGCCAGATGGAAGCCACTCCTCAGTAAAAGGCACATTACAGACCACTTGGAGTTTGCCAAAAGGCACCTAAAGGACTCTCAGAACATGAGAAACAAGATTCTCTGGTCTGATGAAACCAAGATGGAACTCTTTGGCCTGAATGCCAAGCGTCACGTCTGGAGGCCCGATCGAACATCTCTGGAGAGACCTGAAAATAGCTGTGCAGCGCCGCTCCCCATCCAACCTGACAGAGCTTGAGAGGATCTGCTGAGAAGAATGGGAGAAACTCCCCAAATACAGGTGTGCCAAGCTTGTAGCATCATACCCAAGAAGACTCGATGCTGTAATCGCTACCAAATGAAATGCTTCAACAAAGTACTGAGTAAAGGGTCTGAATACTTACGTTAATGGGATATTTCTTTTTTTAAATGTATTAACTTGCTAAAATTCTGAACCTGTTTTTACTTTGTCATTATGGGGTATTGTGATGTCATTATGGGGTATTGTGATGTCATTATGGGGTATTGTGATGTCATTATGGGGTATTGTGATGTCATTATGGGGTATCGTGATGTCATTATGGGGTATTGTGATGTCATTATGGGGTATTGTGATGTCATTATGGGGTATTGTGATGTCATTATGGGGTACTGTGATGTCATTATGGGGTATTGTGTTGTCATTATGGGGTATTGTGATGTCATTATGGGGTATTGTGATGTCATTATGGGGTACTGTGATGTCATTATGGGGTACTGTGATGTCATTATGGGGTACTGTGATGTCATTATGGGGTATTGTGATGTCATTATGGGGTATTGTGATGTCATTATGGGGTATTGTGTTGTCATTATGGGGTATTGTGATGTCATTATGGGGTGTTGTGTGGATTGATGAGGGAAAAAACTATTTAATCCATTTTAGAATAAAGCTCTAATGTAACAAAAGGTGGAAAAAGTCAATGGGTCTGAATATTTTCAGAATGTCCCAAGGACACGTTGCTCCATCTGGGGATCTCCAGGTGTATTGTAGAAAGGTTGTAGATTAGACAGACACTCTCCATCAAACGACTTGTAGTCAGTCAGTCAGACAGACACTCCATCAAACGACTTGTAGTCAGTCAGACAGACACACTCTCTCCATCAAACGACTTGTAGTCTTGACTCATTGAATGGGTGACTGACACGGAGTGGACAAGAACACCCTCCACCCCCCAGTGGTGCCCTGAGAACAGCCTCCATTCGTCGGGACATGGACTCTACAAGGTGTGGAGAGCGTTCCACGGGGATGCTGGACCATGTGGACTCTACAAGGTGTGGAGAGCGTTCCACTGGGATGCTGGACCATGTTGACTCTACAAGGTGTGGAGAGTGTTCCACAGGGATACTGGACCATGTGGACTCTACAAGGTGTGGAAAGCGTTCCACGGGGATGCTGGTCCATGTGGACTCTACAAGGTGTGGAGAGCGTTCCACAGGGATGCTGGACCATGTGGACTCTACAAGGTGTGGAGAGCATTCCACAGGGATACTGGACCATGTGGACTCTACAAGGTTATGGAAAGCGTTCCACAGGGATGCTGGTCCATGTTGACTCTGCAAGGTGTGGAGAGCGTTCCACAGGGATGCTGGTCCATGTGGACTCTGCAAGGTGTGGAGAGCGTTCCACAGGGATACTGGACCATGTGGACTCTACAAGGTTATGGAAAGCGTTCCACAGGGATGCTGGTCCATGTTGACTCTGCAAGGTGTGGAGAGCGTTCCACAGGGATACTGGACCATGTGGACTCTACAAGGTGTGGAGAGCGTTCCACAGGGATACTGGACTATGTGGACTCTACAAGGTGTGGAGAGCGTTCCACAGGGATGCTGGACCATGTGGACTCTACAAGGTGTGGAGAGCGTTCCACAGGGATGCTGGACCATGTTGACTCTGCAAGGTGTGGAGAGCGTTCCACAGGGATGCTGGTCCATGTGGACTCTACAAGGTGTGGAGAGTGTTCCACAGGGATGCTGGACCATGTGGACTCTACAAGGTGTGGAAAGCGTTCCACAGGGATGCTGGACCATGTTGACTCTGCAAGGTGTGGAGAGCGTTCCACAGGGATACTGGACCATGTGGACTCCAACAGTTATGTCAAGGTGGCTGGATGTCCTTTGGGGTGGTGGACCTTTCTTGATACACACAGGAAACTGTTGAGCTTGAAAAACCCAGCAGTGTTGCAGCTCTTAACACCAGCTGGTGCGCCTGGCACCTACTGCCATATCCCGTTCAAACGCACTTCGTTCTCTTTGTCTTTCCCATTTTCCCTCTGAATGGCACACAAACACAATCCATGTATCAATCGTCTGAAGGCTTAAAAATCCTTCTTTAACCCGTCTCCTCCCCTTCATCAGCACTGATTGAAGTGGATTTAACAAGTGACATCAATAAGGGTTCATAGCTTTCACCTGGATTCACCTGATCAGTCTGTCCTGGAAAGAGCAGGTGTTCATAATGTTTTGTACACTAAGTGGTTTGATTGACGTATTGACTCCTTGATCTCCCATTGGCTTCCAGGTAACCGTGGTGACGAGCCAGCCAGGGCGTGGCGTGGTGAGGCAGTTGGAGGCGGGCTTAAAGGACACTGACTTGGTGTCTCTACGACGCCTACTAGTGGTCCACGTCAATACTGCAGGTAGGAGAGGTCTCACTGTCTTTCTAGTGGGTGGAGCTGGGACGGACTTCTGTTCTACATGTCAGAGAAGTATTTTTTTGTTCTGCTTAGCGTATTTCTATCTGAACGTAACAACAACACTGTTGCGTGCTGTTGAACATGCCTTGGGGCGGGGGAAGGGTTCAGCTGGTCCAGAGTTATTTGAACCAGTCCCCTTCGTAACTTCAAACTTCTGTACCATTGTGCGTATGTGTGTATGTCTGTCTCTACCACCGATTGTTATTTGTTATCGGTATTAATATAAGTTAGTAGCATTAGGCAAGCCAGAAGTACATAATAATAATTAAACATAATAATTACTGCAGGGAGAGAGGAGACTGACTGCTGGGGGCAGGACACACCCTCACCTGAGACTGCAGAGGAGACTGAAGGTAGGAATACACACACACTGACACACACACACAGACAGACACACACAGACACACACACACACACAGACACACACACAGAGAGACTAGATACACCTTTATGCAGTGATGTACATGCACAAATACACACCTTAGAACTTAAAACAGAAACACTCTTCAGAACTCTTTAAATCTTTATGCTCTTTTCTCTGCTATGTTCAACACTCCTTCCTCTCTCCCTCATCTTCCCCTCCTCTCTCCCTCCTCTCTCCCTCATCTTCCCCTCCTCTCTCCCTCCTCTCTCCCTCCTCTCTCTCATCTTCCCCTCCTCTCTCCCTCCTCTCTCCCTCATCTTCCCCTCCTCTCTCCCTCCTCTCTCCCTCCTCTCTCCCTCATCTTCCCCTCCTCTCTCCCTCATCTTCCCCTCCTCTTCCCCTCCTCTCTCCCTCCTCACTCCCTCCTCTCTCCCTCATCTTCCCCTCCTCTTCCCCTCCTCTCCTCTCTTCTCTCTTCCTCTCTCCCTCCTCTTCCCCTCCTCTCCCCTCCTCTCTCCCTCCTCTCCTCTCTCCTCCTCTCTCCCTCCTCTTCCCCTCCTCTCCCCTCCTCCCTCCTCTCTCCCTCATCTTCCCCTCCTCTTCCCCTCCTCTCTCCCTCCTCACTCCCTCCTCTCTCCCTCCTCTCCTCTCTCCTCCTCTCTCCCTCCTCTTCCCCTCCTCTCTCCCTCCTCTCTTCTCTCTTCCTCTCTCCCTCCTCTTCCCCTCCTCTCCCCTCCTCTCTCCCTCTCCCTCCTCTTCCTCGCTCCCTTCTCTCTGCCCTCTCATCCCCTCCTCTCTCCCCTCTCTCCGTCCTCTCTCGCCCCGCTCCTTCCCCTCTTTGCCCCCTCTTCCTCTCCTCTCTTCATCCTCTCTCCCTTCTCTTCCTCCTCCTCCTCTCTGCCCCCTCTTTCCCTCCTCCCTTCATCCTCTCTCCCTCCTCTCTTTCCCTCCTCTGTTCCCCCCCTCTCTTCATCCTCTCTCCCTCCTCTCTGTCCCCTCTTTCCCTCCTCTCTTCATCCTCTCTCCCTCCTCTCTGCCCCCTCTTTCCCTCCTCTGTCCCCCCTCTTTACCTCCTCTCTGCCCTCTCTTTCCCCCCTCTGTCCCCCCTCTCTACCTCCTCTCTACCCTCTCTGTCCCCCTCTTTCCCTCCTCTCTTCCCCCTCTTTCCCTCCTCTGTCCCCCCTCTCTACCTCCTTTCTCCCTCCTCTTTGCCCTCTCTTTTCCGCCTCTGTCCCCCCTCTCTATCTCCTTTCTCCCTCCTCTCTTCCCCCTCTTTCCCTCCTCTGTCCCCCCTCTCTACCTCCTTTCTCCCTCCTCTCTGCCCTCTCTTTCCCGCCTCTGTCCCCCCTCTCTACCTCCTTCCTCCCTCCTCTCTGCCCTCTCTTTCCCTCCTCTGTCCCCCCTCTCTCCCTCCTCTGTCCCCCCTCTCTACCTCATCTCTCCCTCCTCTCTGCACTCTCTCTCCCTCCTCTGTCTCTCCCTCCCCCTCTCTACCTCCTCTCTCCCTCCTCTCTGCACTCTCTTTCCCTCCTCTGCCCCCCCTCTCTCCCTCCTATCTCCCTCTTCTCTGCCCTCTCTTTCCCTCCTCTGTCCCCCCTCTCTCCCTCCTCTTTCTTGATTATACTCATTAGGGTGTTGTGGTGGTAACTCACTCTGGTGAGCTATTTTCAAGTTGAGACCATGGCTTCATCCCAAATGGTAGCCTATTCCCTATGTAGTGCACTACTTTTAACCAGGGCTCATAGGACTCTGGTCAAAAGAAGTGCACTACATAGGGAAAAGGGTGCCATTTGGGACTCAGAGCCATAGAGAAATCCATAATGTACATCCTTTTGAGAAAACCCAGCCATTAACTGTGCAACTTATGTTAACCCAAACACCATGAAATACAGCATATGAACCAAACACAAGTAGATGTTGTAGACACTAATTTTGTAGTTACCGGAAAAGTCTAGGAGTGCGGAAGCATCGAAGTTTAAGGGCTGTGTGTGTGTGTGTGTGTGTGTGTGTGTGTGTGTGTGTGTGTGTGTTTGTGTGTGTGTGTGTGTGTGTGTGTGTGTTTGTGTGTGTGTGTGTGTGTGTGTGTGTGTGTGTGTGTGTGTGTGTGTGTGTGTGTGTGTGTGTGTGTGTGTGTGTGTGTGTGTGTGTGTGTGTGTGTGTGTGTGTGTGTGTGTGTGTGTGTGTGTAAGGATAAGTACAGTGTTGAGTATGGGAGAGTTGACAGAACCGATAAATTACTTAGCTGTTTAGGACCACACGAACACAACATGATGTCATCGTAGTGGCGCCAAACCCCTGTGTGTGTGTGTGCGTGTGTGTTCTCCAGTTCTACTGCTCTAAGTAAAGTATCCAGGCGGTATATCACTGAGGGAGGGATTCTATATTATGAAAATATTTACCCACGTAGATATATCCATATATTTTATACTCATATATATACTTATCCCATTCCTTTACTAGATTGTGTGTATTAGGTTTTGTTGTGGAATTGTTAGATATGACCTGTTAGACACTGCTGCACTGTCGGATCTAGAAGCACAAGCATTTCGCTACACTCACAATAACATCTGCTAACCATGTGACCATTAACATCTGCTAACCATGTGTAATGACCAATAACATCTGCTAACCATGTGACCAATAACATCTGCTAACCATGTGACCAATAACATCTGCTAACCATGTGACCAATAACATCTGCTAACCATGTGTAATGACCAAAAACATCTGCTAACCATGTAACCAATAACATCTGCTAACCATGTGACCAATAACATCTGCTAACCATGTGTAATGACCATTAACATCTGCTAACCATGTGACCAATAACATCTGCTAACCATGTGTAATGACCAAAAACATCTGCTAACCATGTAACCAATAACATCTGCTAACCATGTGACCATTAACATCTGCTAACCATGTAACCAATAACATCTGCTAACCATGTAACCAATAACATCTGCTAACCATGTGTATGTGACCAATAAAATGTGATTTTAATTTTAGATAAATAGTTAGGGGGGAAATTAAAACTGTATTAATTAGAAAACATGTGCCAAAAGTACACCGATTGATAGTTAACCGTGTGACGGCTGAGTCAACTTAAATACTAGATTGTTACCTGTCTAAGCCTCATAGATAGACAGTTAACGTTGTACATTTTATTTCACATTTATTGTAGCAGGAAGTCATATTGGTGTATTTTAGCAGTAGTGTAAATACAGTCATAGGCTGAGTGAACTTTGATACATACAGTGTCTAATGTCCGTCCGTATGTTACAGTATTGTTGGGATTTGGGTTCTGGAATGCATGCAGTATCTAATGTTAGTCTGGAGTAGATACAGTCTCTAATGTTAGTCTGGAATAGATACAGTATCTAATGTTAGTCTGGAATAGATACAGTATCTAATGTTAGTCTGGAATAGATACAGTATCTAATGTTAGTCTGGAATAGATACAGTATCTAATATTAGTCTGGAATAGATACAGTATCTAATGTTAGTCTGGAATAGATACAGTATCTAATGTTAGTCTGGAATAGATACAGTATCTAATGGTAGTGAATGGTAGTGGGGAATGGTAATGCTGAATGGTAATGCTGAATGGTAGTGCTGAATGCTAGTGGGGAATGGTAGTGCTGAATGGTAGTGGGGAATTGTAGTGCTGAATCGTAGTGTGGAATGGTAGTGGGGAATGTTAATTGTGTCGGTGGGTGAGGTGGTGGTTTAAGAGTGTTGGAATCTTGGAATTGGAATGTTTGTGTTTCTACAGATGTGTCTCTCTAGTTTCCCTGAGACCTGTCCTATTTACAGTTGAAGTCGGAAGTTTACATACACTTAGGTTGGAGTCATTAAAACTTGTTTTTCAACCACTCCACAAATTTCTTGTTAACAAACTATAGTTTTGGCAAGTCGGTTAGGACATCTACTTTGTGCATGACACAAGTAATTTTTCCAACAATTGTTTACAGACAGATTATTTCACTTATAATTCACTGTGTCACAATTCCAGTGGGTCAGAAGTTTACATACACTAAGTTGACTGTGCCTTTAAACAGCTTGGAAATTTCCCGAAAATGATGTCATGGCTTTAGAAGCTTCTGATAGGCTAATTGACATAATTTGAGTCAATTGGAGGTGTACCTCTGGATGTATTTCAAGGCCTACCTTCAAACTCTGTGCCTCTTTGCTTGACATCATGGGACAATCAAAAGAAATCAGCCAAGACCTCAGAAATAAAATTGTAGACCTCCACAAGTCTGGTTCATCCTTGGGAGCAATTTCAAAATGCCTGAAGGTACCACGTTCATCTGTGCAAACAATAGTACGCAAGTATAAATACCATGGGACCACGCAGTCGACATACCGCTCAGGAAGGAGACACGTTCTGTCTCCTAGAGATGAACGTACTTTGGTGCGAAAAGTGCAAATCAATCCCAGAACAACAGCAAAGGACCTTGTGACGATGCTGGAGGACACAGGAACAAAAGTATCTATATCCACATTAAAACGAGTCCTATATCGACATAACCTGAAAGGCTGCTCAGCAAGGAAGAAGCCACTGCTCAAAAAACCCCATAAAAAAGTCTTACTACGGTTTGCAACTGAACATGGGGACAAAGATCGTACTTTTTGGAGAAATGTCCTCTGGTCTTTTGAAACAAAAATAGAACTGTTTGGCCGTAATGACCATCGTTATGTTTGGAGGGAAAAGGGGGATGCTTGCAAGCCGAAGAACACCATCCCAACCGTGTAGCACTGGGGTGGCAGCATCATATTGTGGGGTTGCTTTGCTGCAGGATGGACTGGTGCACTTCACAAAATAGATAAATTATGTGGATATATTGAAGCAACAGCTCAAGACATCAGTCAGGAAGTTAAAACTTGGTCGCAAATGGGTCTTCCAAATGGACAATGACCCCAAGCGTACTTCCAAAGTTGTGGCAAAATGGCTTAAGTACAACAAAGTCAAGATATTGGAGTGACCTTCACAAAGCCCTGACCTCAACTCTATAGAAAATGTGTGGGCAGAACTGAAAAAGCGTGCACGAGCAAGGAGGCCCACAAACCTGACTCAGTTACACCAGCTCTGTCAGGAGGAATGGGCCAAATTTCACCCAATTTATTGTGGGAAGCTTGTGGAAGGCTACCCAAAACGTTTGACCCAAGTTAAACAATTGAAAGGCAATGCTACCAAATACTAATTGAGTGTATGTAAACTTCTGACCCACTGGGAATGTGATGAAAGAAATAAAAGCTGAAATACATAATTCTCTCCACTATTATTCTGACATTTCACATTCTTAAAATAAATTGATGATCCTAACTGACCTAAAACAGGGAATTTTTACTAGGATTAAATGACAGGAATTGTGAAAAACTTGAGTTTAAATGTATTTGGCTAAGGTGTATGTAAACTTCTGACTTCAATTGTATGTATCTTAGTGTTTTTGTATGTTAGCTAGGTAACATATTACAATATAGTTGAACTGGGTGGAGTAGTGCACATTTTCCCTTTCAAAGTTAATCTAGAACAATCTCTTTCCCTCACACTCTCTCTCGCTCTCGCTCTCGCTCGCTCTCTCACTCGCTCTCGCTCTCTCTCTCTCTCTCTTTCTGTCTCTCGCTCTCTCTCTCTCTATCTCTCTTTCTGTCTCTCTCTCGCTCTCTCGCTCTCGCTCTCGCTCTCTCTCTCTCTCTCTCTTTCTGTCTCTCGCTCTCTCTCTCTCTATCTCTCTTTCTGTCTCTCTCTCGCTCTCTCTCTATCTCTCTCGCTCTCTCTCTATCTCTCTGTCTCTCGCTCTCTCTATCTGTCTCTGTCTCTCTCTCTATCTGTCTCTGTCTCTCTCTGTCTGTCTGTCTCGCTCTCTCTCTTTCTCTCTCTCTTTCTCCTTTTCTCATGAAAGGAGTTTTCAACTTTCTTGGCGAAGAAGTGGATGGATATTGCATAACTGTAGACAAAGATCAGCATCCCAAATGTCATCCTATCTCCTATGTAGTGCACTACTTTTGCCCAGGCTTAGAATGCCATTTGGGACTAATCCAAAGAAAAAAAAAATCTAATCAGTGAACTTCTTTTGTTTGAATTTAACATTGTACTCTATGTATTAAATCACTGCCCTGAGTCTGACACCTCTCAACCACTAACATGGACAGACGACCTCTAACATGGACAGACGACCTCTAACATGGACAGACGACCTCTAACATGGACAGACGACCTCTAACACTGACAGACGACCTCAGGTCCACACAGGTGTGCACTAATATCAGTGAGAGGTT
Source organism: Oncorhynchus clarkii lewisi (assembly GCF_045791955.1). Lineage (NCBI taxonomy): Eukaryota > Metazoa > Chordata > Actinopteri > Salmoniformes > Salmonidae > Oncorhynchus > Oncorhynchus clarkii. Next base: position 9,880,337 of record NC_092155.1, on the reverse strand, counting down.
TCACAAGCCTCCTATTGTTCATAAAGTGTGCGTGTGTCGCCAAGCTAACGCCTAGATAAGCATCCTGTTTTTACTCCGACTCAAGTGCTGCAGAGAGAGAGAGAGACAAGTGAGAGAGAGCGAGAGAGAGAGAGATAGAGGAGAGAGACAAGTGAGAGAGCGAGAGAGAGACAAGTGAGAGACAAGTGAGAGCGAGAGAGAGACAAGTGAGAGAGCGAGAGAGCGAGCGAGAGAGTGTGAGTGTGTGAGTGTCCTCTCTCTCTCTCACTTGCCTCTCTCTCGCTCTCACTTGTCTCTCACTTGTCTCTCACTCTCACTTGTCTCTCTCTCGCTCTCTCACTTGTCTCTCTCTCTCTCTCTCTCTCTCTCTCTCTCTCACTTGTCTCTCTCTCTCTCTCTCACTTGTCTCTCTCACTTTCTCTCTCTCTCTCTCACTTGTCTCTCTCTCTTTCTCTCTCTCTCTCGCTCTCTCTCTCGTCTCTCTCTCTTGTCTCTCTCTCTCGTCTCTCTCTCTTGTCTCTCTCTCTCTCTTGTCTCTCTCTCTCTCTCTCCCCTTGTTGATCAGTAGAAACACAGATAACCCGTCTCCATTCCTCTCCAGTATCTCACAGCAGTTTTGGAGGTGATGGTAATAGCCGTTTTCTTTTCTGTTATTTGTAGGTAGATTTAGGGCAGGGTGGCTGGTAGGGGGTTGAGTAGACTGACGCCTGTGGCTTTTCTCTCGGCCCTCTCTCTATCGCTCGGCCTGAGTGGGGTTGTCAAGGAGACCGGCTGCTTGGAGGTAGTTGCCGGGGGTAACATGGGGATGTGAAAAGGACGGATGACTGGTAATATTTCACTGGGTGGCAAGGGGAGAGATGAGTGACACACACACACACACATACACTGCAACACATGCACACGCACACATACCAGCAATCAGAGGCCCGGCATGCGTACAGAAAGCTGGCAGCCTATCTGCTCTTCAAATTAGTAAAACTCTAAATTCTCAGTTGTGCTAATGGGTGGTGTGTGTGTCTGCATGTTTGTGTCAGAAATGTGTCTGTGTGGTTGTGTTTCCAGCCAAACTCCGTCAATAAATCTTACTAACTCCCTACCGTAAATTTGCACACACTCATACACGTCACTAAGGATTCCAGACAAGCTAGACAGACACTACAGGATACATATAGATTCCTCTAAACACAAGTCTGGAGTCTGTTCCGTTTGTTTTAGAACTGAGAGTCCGAGAGAGAGAGACGTGAGAGTAGTTATTTGGCGACGAGAGGACACTCACACACTCACACAGAGTGATGGATAGCTCCTGTCTGACTGTCTCCCTACGAGCTCCGGGAACACCTGGCACTCTGTTTGTCTCTCTATCTCTCTCACACTCTGCTCCTCCTTCTCTCTTTTACAACCTCTCTCTCTCTCTCTCTCTTTCCCTCTCTCCCTCTTTCTCTCATCTCTCTCCTCTTTCTCTCATCTCTCTCCTCTTTCCCTCTCTCTCTCTCTCTCTCTCTCTCTCATCTCTCTCTCTCATCTCTCCCCTCTTTCCCTCTCTCTCTCTCCCTCTCTCTCTCTCTCTCTCTCTCTCATCTCTCTCCTCTTTCCCTCTCTCTCTCTCCTCTTTCCCTCTCTCTCTCCTCTTTCCCTCTCTCTCTCTCCTCTTTCCCTCTCTCTCTCCTCTTTCCCTCTCTCTCTTTCCCTCTCTCTCTATCTCGCCTCTCTCTCCATCTATGCTTAATTTATTAGGTCATCCAAGGTGTGCCAGAGATTCTTTCTCAACAAATGATCTCAGTTCAGCTGTCCCTTGCTGACCTGTGCTAAACCAATAAGAACCCCATGACCAAAACTGTCCTTAGATCAGCTGTAAGAAGTGATTTATACATTTCCTTATTTTAAAGTATACCGGTATGGATCCACATACCGTTATAGAATTTTACAATACCGTCTATAATGATATTTTGATATGGTGCTAAATGAATTAAAAGTTCTACAAGTTGGACTTCTCCACTGTCACTGCCACTGTCCTAGTTTGGTTGAGTAGAAAACCATCAGAATGAGAGAAAGCACATTGTTACTAGATACTTGAAGGGTTCTTTGGCTGTCCCCATAGGAGAGACCTTTTTTGTTTTCCAGGTAGAACCCTTTAGGGTGCCATGTAGAACTCTCTGTGGAAAGGGTTTTCCGTGGAACGCAAAAAGGGTTCTTCAACCTGGAACCAAAAAAGGGTTCTTCAACCTGGAACCAAAAAGGGTTCTTCAACCTGGAACCAAAAAAGGGTTCTTCAACCTGGAACCAAAAAAGGGTTCTTCAACCTGGAACCAAAAAGGGTTCTTCAACCTAGAACCAAAAAAGGGTTCTTCAACCTGGAACCAAAAAGGGTTCTTCAACCTAGAACCAAAAAAGGGTTCTTCAACCTGGAACCAAAAAGGGTTCTTCAACCTAGAACCAAAAAAGGGTTCTTCAACCTGGAACCAAAAAAGGGTTCTTCAACCTAGAACCCAACAGGGTTCTTCAACCTGGAACCAAAAAGGGTTCTTCAAATGGTTACTCCTTTAAGTTCTAGATGGCACCTTTTTTTCTAAGAGCGAAGGGTCATGCAGTACTCATAAACATATCTATAACAGTCAGACTCTGTGTCTGTCCATTGACGTAGAGAGGTTAGAGGTCAAGGATCAGGGGTTGAATGACAAATCAGAGGCCCAGACAGCGTCTCCATGGGACTTCCTCATCACCACACAAAAACACACACACACACACACACACCACACACCACACACACACACACACACACGCAAAACAACCAACTTTTTTAATTTTGCAGTGAAATAAATCAAAGCTAAGTGACTGTGTTATCCTCGGAGACAAAGACAAGTCTTATCTGACTTTGGAGACGTTATCAGTCTCATATGTTTCTTATCACTAGTTTGGAACTCTGAGGTAACGAGGTAAAGTGCTTTTGGTTGTCAGATAAGCAAAAAACTAAGTTCACAGTGAGTGTTTAACAGTGTCTCAAAAGAGTGGGTACTCAATGTTCAATTTCCGATATTAGATGGATAGATAGTGTTATGGCAACATGAACGAGGGATGTGAAGAGAGAAAGAGAAAGGATGAAAAGAGATGGATGGTGGTAGTTTCTGAAGAAAGTATTACAGGGAGGGAACGAGAGAGAGACTAAAAGATACCTCGTTCCAAAATGCAACAAGATCACACAGGATGTGCTATAGAGATGTGTAAACAACACCATCTCTGTCTCTATATAGAGAGTAGTAAACAACACCATCTCTGTCTCTATATAGAGAGGGGTAAACAACACCATCTCTGTCTCTATAGAGAGGAGTAAACAACACCATCTCTGTCTCTATAGAGAGGAGTAAACAACACCATCACTGTCTCTATAGAGAGGTGTAAACAACACCATCTCTGTCTCTATAGAGAGGAGTAAACAACACCATCTCTGTCTCTATATAGAGAGGAGTAAACAACACCATCTCTGTCTCTATAGAGAGGAGTAAACAACAACATCTCTGTCTCTATATAGAGAGGAGTAAACAACAACATCTCTGTCTCTATATAGAGAGTAGTCAACAACACCATCTCTGTCTCTATAGAGAGGAGTAAACAACACCATCTCTGTCTCTCTATATAGAGAGGAGTAAACAACACCATCTCTGTCTCTCTGTAGAGAGGAGTAAACAACACCATCTCTGTCTCTCTATAGAGAGGAGTAAACAACACCATCTCTGTCTCTATAAAGAGGAGTAAACAACACCATCTCTGTCTCTATATAGAGAGTAGTAAACAACACCATCTCTGTCTCTATAGAGAGGAGTAAACAACACCATCTCTGTCTCTCTATATAGAGAGGAGTAAACAACACCATCTCTGTCTCTCTATAGAGAGGAGTAAACAACCCCATCTCTGTCTCTATAGAGTTGTGTAAACAACACCATCTCTGTCTCTATATAGAGAGGAGTAAACAACACTATCTCTGTCTCTATAGAGAGGAGTAAACAACAACATCTCTGTCTCTATATAGAGAGGAGTAAACAACACCATCTCTGTCTCTATATAGAGAGGAGTAAACAACACCATCTCTGTCTCTATAGAGAGGAGTAAACAACACCATCTCTGTCTCTATAGAGAGGTGTAAACAACACCATCTCTGTCTCTATATAGAGAGGAGTAAACAACACTATCTCTGTCTCTATAGAGAGGAGTAAACAACAACATCTCTATCTATATATAGAGAGGAGTAAACAACACCATCTGTCTCTATAGAGAGGAGTAAACAACACCATCTCTGTCTCTATATAGAGAGTAGTAAACAACCCCATCTCTGTCTCTATAGAGATGTGTAAACAACACCATCTCTGTCTCTATATAGAGAGGAGTAAACAACACTATCTCTGTCTCTATAGAGAGGAGTAAACAACAACATCTCTGTCTCTATATAGAGAGGAGTAAACAACACCATCTGTCTTTATAGAGAGGAGTAAACAACACCATCTCTGTCTCTATATAGAGAGGAGTAAACAACACCATCTCTGTCTCTATAGAGAGGAGTAAACAACACCATCTCTTTCTCTATAGAGAGGAGTAAACAACACCATCTCTGTCTCTCTTTCTCTCTCTCTTAACCTCTCCCCCTCTGTCTCTCTCTCTCTCTCTCTGTCTGTCTCTCTAGCTTTCCTTCTCTCGGTTTTTCTTTCTCTCCCCTCTCTCTCTCTCTCTCTCGCTCCCTCTCTTATCTCTCTCTCTCTCGCTCCCTCTCTTATCTCTCTCTCTCTCGCTCCCTCTCTTATCTCTCTCTCTCTCTCTCTCGCTCCCTCTCATCTCTCTCTCTCTCTCGCTCCCTCTCTTATCTCTCTCTCTCTCGCTCCCTCTCTTATCTCTCTCTCTCTCGCTCCCTCTCTTATCTCTCTCTCTCTCGCTCCCTCTCTTATCTCTCTCTCTCTCATCTCCCTCTGGCTCCCACTGCTCCTACCATAACTAATTCACACTCTTAGAACTGTTAGAGAGACTTTGATGAAACTGTTCCCGAAATACACTGGAAAAGTTTCAGGGCTTTTTCCCTCTCTTCTTCCTCCCACTGCCTAAAATCAGGACAAGCAATCAGGAATGTCAACTTTGAATTTATTGTCCAGCTTGAAATTCTAAATCTCGGTGATGCAAGTTGCATGAAATTTAGGCCAGCGATGTAAATTTTTTACGCCACCAATGCATGAGACCCACTCTTCAAAGTTCAAACGTTCTCTTCATTTTGAATTTGACTGATTATATGGAACGATCATAATAATGAATGTGACAAATACACCCTCTTGTTTTTTTTTTATCTATTCGGTTTTTAAATGTTTTTTATTTATAGATCTTCAAACCATCTGTAAATCCTTTTTTTGAACATGAAATCCCTCTCCTGTCTTCTTGACAGGCAGAAAGTGCATCCCTTCCCTGAGCCCTGTTCAGAGCTCACTGCAGAGCCGTCAACAATTATATTCAGCTCAGCATTTCTCAGCGCTGTCAGAAATCGTCGGGGTACCAAATGGCCCCCTATTCCCTACACAGCCCACTACTATAGACCAGGGCCCTATTCCCTACACAGTCCACTACTATAGACCAGGGCCCTATTCCCTACACAGTCCACTACTATAGACCAGGGCCCTATTCCCTACACAGTCCACTACTATAGACCAGGGCCCTACACAGTCCACTACTATAGACCAAGGCCCTATTCCCTACACAGTCCACTACTATAGACCAGGGCCCTATTCCCTACACAGTCCACTACTATAGACCAGGGCCCTATTCCCTACACAGTCCACTACTATAGACCAGGGCCCTACACAGTCCACTACTATAGACCAAGGCCCTATTCCCTACACAGTCCACTACTATAGACCAGGGCCCTACACAGTCCACTACTATAGACCAGGGCCCTATTCCCTACACAGTCCACTACTATAGACCAGGGCCCTACACAGTCCACTACTATAGACCAGGGCCCTATTCCCTACACAGTCCACTACTATAGACCAGGGCCCTACACAGTCCACTACTATAGACCAGGGCCCTACACAGTCCACTACTATAGACCAGGGCCCTATTCCCTACACAGTCCACTACTATAGACCAGGGCCCTATTCCCTACACAGTCCACTACTATAGACCAGGGCCCTACACAGTCCACTACTATAGACCAGGGCCCTACACAGTCCACTACTATAGACCAGGGCCCTATTCCCTACACAGTCCACTACTATAGACCAGGGCCCTATTCCCTACACAGTCCACTACTATAGACCAGGGCCCTATTCCCTACACAGTCCACTACTATAGACCAGGGCCCTATTCCCTACACAGTGCACTACTTTTGGCCCTATGGTGTCATTTGGGACACATTGACTGAGTTGGTGTGTCGTCTCTTGGTAGTCAGATATTCATTCAACAACGACACGCACATGCTAGTAATCCCTTCTTTTTTCATCCTGGCTTTTCTTTTATCCTCCTCATGCACACACTCATACACACGCGCACACACTCACACTCGCACGCACACACACACACGCACACTCACTCACACTCACACGCACACACTCGCACGCACACACACACACGCACACACTCACACTCACACGCACACACTCGCACACACTCACACACACGCACTCACACTCACACACACACACACACACTCGCACGCACACGCACTCACACTCACACACTCACACGCACACACACACGCACGCACGCACACGCACACACTCACACGCACACACTCGCACGCACACGCACACACTCACACACACGCACTCACACTCACACACACACACACACACATACATCAACCTCTTTTTGTCAGCTTTTAGCTTAGATAAATACACCCCTCCTCTCCTCTTCTCCATATTTCTCATTCTCTCTCCTCCCTCAGACCAGGCTGTCAACAGAATATCCCTTTCTTTCTGGGGTGGTCCCTCCCGAGAGTGTTGGGCCAGTAACCAAAAGGTTGCTAGTTCGAATCCCCGAGCCGACAAGGTGAAAGATCGGCCTATGTGCCCCTGAGCAAGGCACTTATAATTGCTCCAGGATCACTGTTGATAATGGCAGACTCTCCGAGGGCGTCTCAGGGAGAGTTGGGATATGCAACAAAAAAAATACACATCTAAATCACATGTTTTAATACAAACACCCACCAAATTATTAATATTATTTCCTTCCATCTCTCTACCTCTCTACCTCTACCTCTCTCTCTCTCTACCTCTACCTCTCTCTCTACCTCTCTACCTCTACCTCTCTCTCTCTCTATCTCTACCTCTCTCTCTACCTCTACCTCTCTCTCTACCTCTCTCTCTCTCTACCTCTACCTACCTCTACCTCTCTACCTCTACCTCTCTCTCTCTCTATCTCTACCTCTCTCTCTCTCTCTACCTTTCTACCTCTACCTCTCTACCTCTACCTCTCTCGCTACCTCTACCTCTCTCTCTCTCTGCCTCTCTCTCTATCTCTACCTCTCTCTACCTCTACCTCTCTCTCTACCTCTACCTCTCTCTCTACCTCTACCTCTTTCTCTCTACCTCTCTCTCTCTCTACCTACACCCTCTCTCTCTCTCTCTCTCTACCTCTACCTCTCTCTCTACCTCTCTACCTCTACCTCTCTCTCTACCTCTCTTTCTACCTCTCTCTCTACTTCTTTCTACCTCTCTCTCTACCTCTACCTCTCTCTCTACCTCTACCTCTCTCTCTCTCCACCTCTACCTCTCTCTCTCTCCCTAACTCTCTCTACCTCTCTCTCTCTACCTCTACCTCTCTCTACCTCTACCCCCCCCCCCTCTCTCTACCTCTCTACCTCTACCTCTCTTTCTACCTCTCTCTCTACCTCTCTCTCTCTACCTCTACTTCTCTCTACCTCTACCCCTCTCTCTCTCTCTCTCTACCTCTCTACCTCTATTGTCATGGGAAACAGATATGAGAGAGAGAGAGGAGGGAGAGGTGTGGAACCAGACCTCTCTCTCTCTACCTCTCTACCTCTATTGTCATGGGAAACAGATATGAGAGAGAGAGAGGAGGGAGAGGTGTGGAACCAGACCTCTCTCTCTCTACCTCTCTACCTCTATTGTCATGGGAAACAGATATGAGAGAGAGAGAGGAGGGAGAGGTGTGGAACCAGACCTCTCTCTCTACCTCTCTACCTCTATTGTCATGGGAAACAGATATGAGAGAGAGAGAGGAGGGAGAGGTGTGGAACCAGACCTCTCTCTCTCTCTCTCTACCTCTCTACCTCTATTGTCATGGGAAACAGATATGAGAGAGAGAGAGGAGGGAGAGGTGTGGAACCAGACCTCTCTCTCTCTACCTCTCTACCTCTATTGTCATGGGAAACAGATATGAGAGAGAGAGAGGAGGGAGAGGTGTGGAACCAGACCTCTCTCTCTCTACCTCTCTACCTCTATTGTCATGGGAAACAGATATGAGAGAGAGAGAGGAGGGAGAGGTGTGGAACCAGACCTCTCTCTCTCGACCTCTCTACCTCTATTGTCATGGGAAACAGATATGAGAGAGAGAGAGGAGGGAGAGGTGTGGAACCAGACCTCTCTCTCTCGACCTCTCTACCTCTATTGTCATGGGAAACAGATATGAGAGAGAGAGAGGAGGGAGAGGTGTGGAACCAGACCTCTCTCTCTCTACCTCTCTACCTCTATTGTCATGGGAAACAGATATGAGAGAGAGAGAGGAGGGAGAGGTGTGGAACCAGACCTCTCTCTCTCGACCTCTCTACCTCTATTGTCATGGGAAACAGATATGAGAGAGAGAGAGGAGGGAGAGGTGTGGAACCAGACCTCTCTCTCTCGACCTCTCTACCTCTATTGTCATGGGAAACAGATATGAGAGAGAGAGAGGAGGGAGAGGTGTGGAACCAGACCTCTCTCTCTCTACCTCTCTACCTCTATTGTCATGGGAAACAGATATGAGAGAGAGAGAGAGGAGGGAGAGGTGTGGAACCAGACCTCTCTCTCTCTACCTCTCTACCTCTATTGTCATGGGAAACAGATATGAGAGAGAGAGAGGAGGGAGAGGTGTGGAACCAGACCTCTCTCTCTCTCTCTCTCTACCTCTCTACCTCTATTGTCATGGGAAACAGATATGAGAGAGAGAGAGGAGGGAGAGGTGTGGAACCAGACCTCTCTCTCTCTACCTCTCTACCTCTATTGTCATGGGAAACAGATATGAGAGAGAGAGAGGAGGGAGAGGTGTGGAACCAGACCTCTCTCTCTCTACCTCTCTACCTCTATTGTCATGGGAAACAGATATGAGAGAGAGAGAGGAGGGAGAGGTGTGGAACCAGACCTCTCTCTCTCTACCTCTCTACCTCTATTGTCATGGGAAACAGATATGAGAGAGAGAGAGGAGGGAGAGGTGTGGAACCAGACCTCTCTCTCTCTCTCTCTACCTCTATTGTCATGGGAAACAGATATGAGAGAGAGAGAGGAGGGAGAGGTGTGGAACCAGACCTCTCTCTCTCTACCTCTCTACCTCTATTGTCATGGGAAACAGATATGAGAGAGAGAGAGGAGAGAGAGGTGTGGAACCAGACCTCTCTCTCTCTACCTCTCTACCTCTATTGTCATGGGAAACAGATATGAGAGAGAGAGAGGAGGGAGAGGTGTGGAACCAGACCTCTCTCTCTCGACCTCTCTACCTCTATTGTCATGGGAAACAGATATGAGAGAGAGAGAGGAGGGAGAGGTGTGGAACCAGACCTCTCTCTCTCTACCTCTCTACCTCTATTGTCATGGGAAACAGATATGAGAGAGACAGAGGAGGGAGAGGTGTGGAACCAGACCTCTCTCTCTCTACCTCTCTACCTCTATTGTCATGGGAAACAGATATGAGAGAGAGAGAGGGGGAGAGGTGTGGAACCAGACCTCTCTCTCTCTACCTCTCTACCTCTATTGTCATGGGAAACAGATATGAGAGAGAGAGAGGAGGGAGAGGTGTGGAACCAGACCTCTCTCTCTCTCTACCTCTTTACCTCTATTGTCATGGGAAACAGATATGAGAGAGAGAGAGGAGGGAGAGGTGTGGAACCAGACCTCTCTCTCTCTACCTCTCTACCTCTATTGTCATGGGAAACAGATATGAGAGAGAGAGAGGAGGGAGAGGTGTGGAACCAGACCTCTCTCTCTCTCTACCTCTCTACCTCTATTGTCATGGGAAACAGATATGAGAGAGAGAGAGGAGGGAGAGGTGTGGAACCAGACCTCTCTCTCTCTACCTCTCTACCTCTATTGTCATGGGAAACAGATATGAGAGAGAGAGAGGAGGGAGAGGTGTGGAACCAGACCTCTCTCTCTCTACCTCTCTACCTCTATTGTCATGGGAAACAGATATGAGAGAGAGAGAGGAGGGAGAGGTGTGGAACCAGACCTCTCTCTCTCTACCTCTCTACCTCTATTGTCATGGGAAACAGATATGAGAGAGAGAGAGGAGGGAGAGGTGTGGAACCAGACCTCTCTCTCTCTACCTCTCTACCTCTATTGTCATGGGAAACAGATATGAGAGAGAGAGAGAGGAAGGAGAGGTGTGGAACCAGACCTCTCTCTCTCTACCTCTCTACCTCTATTGTCATGGGAAACAGATATGAGAGAGAGAGAGGAGGGAGAGGTGTGGAACCAGACCTCTCTCTCTCTACCTCTCTACCTCTATTGTCATGGGAAACAGATATGAGAGAGAGAGAGGAGGGAGAGGTGTGGAACCAGACCTCTCTCTCTCTCTCTCTACCTCTCTACCTCTATTGTCATGGGAAACAGATATGAGAGAGAGAGAGGAGGGAGAGGTGTGGAACCAGACCTCTCTCTCTCTACCTCTCTACCTCTATTGTCATGGGAAACAGATATGAGAGAGAGAGAGGAGGGAGAGGTGTGGAACCAGACCTCTCTCTCTCTACCTCTCTACCTCTATTGTCATGGGAAACAGATATGAGAGAGAGAGAGGAGGGAGAGGTGTGGAACCAGACCTCTCTCTCTCTACCTCTCTACCTCTATTGTCATGGGAAACAGATATGAGAGAGAGAGAGGAGGGAGAGGTGTGGAACCAGACCTCTCTCTCTCTACCTCTCTACCTCTATTGTCATGGGAAACAGATATGAGAGAGAGAGAGGAGGGAGAGGTGTGGAACCAGACCTCTCTCTCTCTACCTCTCTACCTCTATTGTCATGGGAAACAGATATGAGAGAGAGAGAGGAGGGAGAGGTGTGGAACCAGACCTCTCTCTCTCTACCTCTCTACCTCTATTGTCATGGGAAACAGATATGAGAGAGAGAGAGGAGGGAGAGGTGTGGAACCAGACCTCTCTCTCTCTCTCTCTACCTCTCTACCTCTATTGTCATGGGAAACAGATATGAGAGAGAGAGAGAGAGGAGGGAGAGGTGTGGAACCAGACCTCTCTCTCTCTACCTCTCTACCTCTATTGTCATGGGAAACAGATATGAGAGAGAGAGAGGAGGGAGAGGTGTGGAACCAGACCTCTCTCTCTCTCTCTCTCTCTACCTCTCTACCTCTATTGTCATGGGAAACAGATATGAGAGAGAGAGAGGAGGGAGAGGTGTGGAACCAGACCTCTCTCTCTCTCTCTCTACCTCTCTACCTCTATTGTCATGGGAAACAGATATGAGAGAGAGAGAGGAGGGAGAGGTGTGGAACCAGACCTCTCTCTCTCTCTCTCTCTACCTCTCTACCTCTATTGTCATGGGAAACAGATATGAGAGAGAGAGAGGAGGGAGAGGTGTGGAACCAGACCTCTCTCTCTCTACCTCTCTACCTCTCTACCTCTATTGTCATGGGAAACAGATATGAGAGAGAGAGAGGAGGGAGAGGTGTGGAACCAGACCTCTCTCTCTCGACCTCTCTACCTCTCTACCTCTATTGTCATGGGAGACAGATATGAGAGAGAGAGAGGAGGGAGAGGTGTGGAACCAGACCTCTCTCTCTCTACCTCTCTACCTCTATTGTCATGGGAAACAGATATGAGAGAGAGAGAGGAGGGAGAGGTGTGGAACCAGACCTCTCTCTCTCTACCTCTCTACCTCTATTGTCATGGGAAACAGATATGAGAGAGAGAGAGGAGGGAGAGGTGTGGAACCAGACCTCTCTCTCTCTACCTCTCTACCTCTATTGTCATGGGAAACAGATATGAGAGAGAGAGAGGAGGGAGAGGTGTGGAACCAGACCTCTCTCTCTCTCTCTCTACCTCTATTGTCATGGGAAACAGATATGAGAGAGAGAGAGGAGGGAGAGGTGTGGAACCAGACCTCTCTCTCTCTACCTCTCTACCTCTATTGTCATGGGAAACAGATATGAGAGAGAGAGAGGAGAGAGAGGTGTGGAACCAGACCTCTCTCTCTCTACCTCTCTACCTCTATTGTCATGGGAAACAGATATGAGAGAGAGAGAGGAGGGAGAGGTGTGGAACCAGACCTCTCTCTCTCTCTCTCTACCTCTCTACCTCTATTGTCATGGGAAACAGATATGAGAGAGAGAGAGGAGGGAGAGGTGTGGAACCAGACCTCTCTCTCTCGACCTCTCTACCTCTATTGTCATGGGAAACAGATATGAGAGAGAGAGAGGAGGGAGAGGTGTGGAACCAGACCTCTCTCTCTCTACCTCTCTACCTCTATTGTCATGGGAAACAGATATGAGAGAGAGAGAGGAGGGAGAGGTGTGGAACCAGACCTCTCTCTCTCGACCTCTCTACCTCTATTGTCATGGGAAACAGATATGAGAGAGAGAGAGGAGGGAGAGGTGTGGAACCAGACCTCTCTCTCTCTACCTCTCTACCTCTATTGTCATGGGAAACAGATATGAGAGAGAGAGAGGAGGGAGAGGTGTGGAACCAGACCTCTCTCTCTCTACCTCTCTACCTCTATTGTCATGGGAAACAGATATGAGAGAGAGAGAGGAGGGAGAGGTGTGGAACCAGACCTCTCTCTCTCTCTACCTCTCTACCTCTATTGTCATGGGAAACAGATATGAGAGAGAGAGAGGAGGGAGAGGTGTGGAACCAGACCTCTCTCTCTCTACCTCTCTACCTCTATTGTCATGGGAAACAGATATGAGAGAGAGAGAGGAGGGAGAGGTGTGGAACCAGACCTCTCTCTCTCTACCTCTCTACCTCTATTGTCATGGGAAACAGATATGAGAGAGAGAGAGGAGGGAGAGGTGTGGAACCAGACCTCTCTCTCTCTCTCTACCTCTCTACCTCTATTGTCATGGGAAACAGATATGAGAGAGAGAGAGGAGGGAGAGGTGTGGAACCAGACCTCTCTCTCTCTCTCTCTACCTCTCTACCTCTATTGTCATGGGAAACAGATATGAGAGAGAGAGAGGAGGGAGAGGTGTGGAACCAGACCTCTCTCTCTCTACCTCTCTACCTCTATTGTCATGGGAAACAGATATGAGAGAGAGAGAGGAGGGAGAGGTGTGGAACCAGACCTCTCTCTCTCTCTCTACCTCTCTACCTCTATTGTCATGGGAAACAGATATGAGAGAGAGAGAGGAGGGAGAGGTGTGGAACCAGACCTCTCTCTCTCTACCTCTCTACCTCTATTGTCATGGGAAACAGATATGAGAGAGAGAGAGGAGGGAGAGGTGTGGAACCAGACCTCTCTCTCTCTACCTCTCTACCTCTATTGTCATGGGAAACAGATATGAGAGAGAGAGAGGAGGGAGAGGTGTGGAACCAGACCTCTCTCTCTCTACCTCTCTACCTCTATTGTCATGGGAAACAGATATGAGAGAGAGAGAGGAGGGAGAGGTGTGGAACCAGACCTCTCTCTCTCTCTCTCTACCTCTATTGTCATGGGAAACAGATATGAGAGAGAGAGAGGAGGGAGAGGTGTGGAACCAGACCTCTCTCTCTCTACCTCTCTACCTCTATTGTCATGGGAAACAGATATGAGAGAGAGAGAGGAGGGAGAGGTGTGGAACCAGACCTCTCTCTCTCTCTCTCTACCTCTATTGTCATGGGAAACAGATATGAGAGAGAGAGAGGAGGGAGAGGTGTGGAACCAGACCTCTCTCTCTCTACCTCTCTACCTCTATTGTCATGGGAAACAGATATGAGAGAGAGAGAGGAGAGAGAGGTGTGGAACCAGACCTCTCTCTCTCTACCTCTCTACCTCTATTGTCATGGGAAACAGATATGAGAGAGAGAGAGGAGGGAGAGGTGTGGAACCAGACCTCTCTCTCTCTACCTCTCTACCTCTATTGTCATGGGAAACAGATATGAGAGAGAGAGAGGAGGGAGAGGTGTGGAACCAGACCTCTCTCTCTCGACCTCTCTACCTCTATTGTCATGGGAAACAGATATGAGAGAGAGAGAGGAGGGAGAGGTGTGGAACCAGACCTCTCTCTCTCTACCTCTCTACCTCTATTGTCATGGGAAACAGATATGAGAGAGAGAGAGGAGGGAGAGGTGTGGAACCAGACCTCTCTCTCTCTACCTCTCTACCTCTATTGTCATGGGAAACAGATATGAGAGAGAGAGAGGAGGGAGAGGTGTGGAACCAGACCTCTCTCTCTCTACCTCTCTACCTCTATTGTCATGGGAAACAGATATGAGAGAGAGAGAGGAGGGAGAGGTGTGGAACCAGACCTCTCTCTCTCTACCTCTCTACCTCTATTGTCATGGGAAACAGATATGAGAGAGAGAGAGGAGGGAGAGGTGTGGAACCAGACCTCTCTCTCTCTCTACCTCTCTACCTCTATTGTCATGGGAAACAGATATGAGAGAGAGAGAGGAGGGAGAGGTGTGGAACCAGACCTCTCTCTCTCTACCTCTCTACCTCTATTGTCATGGGAAACAGATATGAGAGAGAGAGAGGAGGGAGAGGTGTGGAACCAGACCTCTCTCTCTCTACCTCTCTACCTCTATTGTCATGGGAAACAGATATGAGAGAGAGAGAGGAGGGAGAGGTGTGGAACCAGACCTCTCTCTCTCTCTCTCTCTACCTCTCTACCTCTATTGTCATGGGAAACAGATATGAGAGAGAGAGAGGAGGGAGAGGTGTGGAACCAGACCTCTCTCTCTCTCTCTCTACCTCTCTACCTCTATTGTCATGGGAAACAGATATGAGAGAGAGAGAGGAGGGAGAGGTGTGGAACCAGACCTCTCTCTCTCTACCTCTCTACCTCTATTGTCATGGGAAACAGATATGAGAGAGAGAGAGGAGGGAGAGGTGTGGAACCAGACCTCTCTCTCTCTCTACCTCTCTACCTCTATTGTCATGGGAAACAGATATGAGAGAGAGAGAGGAGGGAGAGGTGTGGAACCAGACCTCTCTCTCTCTACCTCTCTACCTCTATTGTCATGGGAAACAGATATGAGAGAGAGAGAGGAGGGAGAGGTGTGGAACCAGACCTCTCTCTCTCTACCTCTCTACCTCTATTGTCATGGGAAACAGATATGAGAGAGAGAGAGGAGGGAGAGGTGTGGAACCAGACCTCTCTCTCTCTACCTCTCTACCTCTATTGTCATGGGAAACAGATATGAGAGAGAGAGAGGAGGGAGAGGTGTGGAACCAGACCTCTCTCTCTCTACCTCTCTACCTCTATTGTCATGGGAAACAGATATGAGAGAGAGAGAGGAGGGAGAGGTGTGGAACCAGACCTCTCTCTCTCTACCTCTCTACCTCTATTGTCATGGGAAACAGATATGAGAGAGAGAGAGGAGGGAGAGGTGTGGAACCAGACCTCTCTCTCTCTACCTCTCTACCTCTATTGTCATGGGAAACAGATATGAGAGAGAGAGAGGAGGGAGAGGTGTGGAACCAGACCTCTCTCTCTCTACCTCTCTACCTCTATTGTCATGGGAAACAGATATGAGAGAGAGAGAGGAGGGAGAGGTGTGGAACCAGACCTCTCTCTCTCTACCTCTCTACCTCTATTGTCATGGGAAACAGATATGAGAGAGAGAGAGGAGGGAGAGGTGTGGAACCAGACCTCTCTCTCTCTACCTCTCTACCTCTATTGTCATGGGAAACAGATATGAGAGAGAGAGAGGAGGGAGAGGTGTGGAACCAGACCTCTCTCTCTCTACCTCTCTACCTCTATTGTCATGGGAAACAGATATGAGAGAGAGAGAGGAGGGAGAGGTGTGGAACCAGACCTCTCTCTCTCTACCTCTCTACCTCTATTGTCATGGGAAACAGATATGAGAGAGAGAGAGGAGGGAGAGGTGTGGAACCAGACCTCTCTCTCTCTACCTCTCTACCTCTATTGTCATGGGAAACAGATATGAGAGAGAGAGAGGAGGGAGAGGTGTGGAACCAGACCTCTCTCTCTCTACCTCTCTACCTCTATTGTCATGGGAAACAGATATGAGAGAGAGAGAGGAGGGAGAGGTGTGGAACCAGACCTCTCTCTCTCTACCTCTCTACCTCTATTGTCATGGGAAACAGATATGAGAGAGAGAGAGGAGGGAGAGGTGTGGAACCAGACCTCTCTCTCTCTACCTCTCTACCTCTATTGTCATGGGAAACAGATATGAGAGAGAGAGAGGAGGGAGAGGTGTGGAACCAGACCTCTCTCTCTCTACCTCTCTACCTCTATTGTCATGGGAAACAGATATGAGAGAGAGAGAGGAGGGAGAGGTGTGGAACCAGACCTCTCTCTCTCTACCTCTCTACCTCTATTGTCATGGGAAACAGATATGAGAGAGAGAGAGGAGGGAGAGGTGTGGAACCAGACCTCTCTCTCTCTACCTCTCTACCTCTATTGTCATGGGAAACAGATATGAGAGAGAGAGAGGAGGGAGAGGTGTGGAACCAGACCTCTCTCTCTCTACCTCTCTACCTCTATTGTCATGGGAAACAGATATGAGAGAGAGAGAGGAGGGAGAGGTGTGGAACCAGACCTCTCTCTCTCTACCTCTCTACCTCTATTGTCATGGGAAACAGATATGAGAGAGAGAGAGGAGGGAGAGGTGTGGAACCAGACCTCTCTCTCTCTACCTCTCTACCTCTATTGTCATGGGAAACAGATATGAGAGAGAGAGAGGAGGGAGAGGTGTGGAACCAGACCTCTCTCTCTCTCTCTCTACCTCTCTACCTCTATTGTCATGGGAAACAGATATGAGAGAGAGAGAGGAGGGAGAGGTGTGGAACCAGACCTCTCTCTCTCTACCTCTCTACCTCTATTGTCATGGGAAACAGATATGAGAGAGAGAGAGGAGGGAGAGGTGTGGAACCAGACCTCTCTCTCTCTCTCTCTACCTCTCTACCTCTATTGTCATGGGAAACAGATATGAGAGAGAGAGAGGAGGGAGAGGTGTGGAACCAGACCTCTCTCTCTCTACCTCTCTACCTCTATTGTCATGGGAAACAGATATGAGAGAGAGAGAGGAGGGAGAGGTGTGGAACCAGACCTCTCTCTCTCTACCTCTCTACCTCTATTGTCATGGGAAACAGATATGAGAGAGAGAGAGGAGGGAGAGGTGTGGAACCAGACCTCTCTCTCTCTACCTCTCTACCTCTATTGTCATGGGAAACAGATATGAGAGAGAGAGAGGAGGGAGAGGTGTGGAACCAGACCTCTCTCTCTCTACCTCTCTACCTCTATTGTCATGGGAAACAGATATGAGAGAGAGAGAGGAGGGAGAGGTGTGGAACCAGACCTCTCTCTCTCTACCTCTCTACCTCTATTGTCATGGGAAACAGATATGAGAGAGAGAGAGGAGGGAGAGGTGTGGAACCAGACCTCTCTCTCTCTACCTCTCTACCTCTATTGTCATGGGAAACAGATATGAGAGAGAGAGAGGAGGGAGAGGTGTGGAACCAGACCTCTCTCTCTCTACCTCTCTACCTCTATTGTCATGGGAAACAGATATGAGAGAGAGAGAGGAGGGAGAGGTGTGGAACCAGACCTCTCTCTCTCTCTACCTCTCTACCTCTATTGTCATGGGAAACAGATATGAGAGAGAGAGAGGAGGGAGAGGTGTGGAACCAGACCTCTCTCTCTCGACCTCTCTACCTCTATTGTCATGGGAAACAGATATGAGAGAGAGAGAGGAGGGAGAGGTGTGGAACCAGACCTCTCTCTCTCTACCTCTCTACCTCTATTGTCATGGGAAACAGATATGAGAGAGAGAGAGGAGGGAGAGGTGTGGAACCAGACCTCTCTCTCTCTACCTCTCTACCTCTATTGTCATGGGAAACAGATATGAGAGAGAGAGAGGAGGGAGAGGTGTGGAACCAGACCTCTCTCTCTCTACCTCTCTACCTCTATTGTCATGGGAAACAGATATGAGAGAGAGAGAGGAGGGAGAGGTGTGGAACCAGACCTCTCTCTCTCTCTCTCTACCTCTCTACCTCTATAGTCATGGGAAACAGATATGAGAGAGAGAGAGGAGGGAGAGGTGTGGAACCAGACCTCTCTCTCTCTACCTCTCTACCTCTATTGTCATGGGAAACAGATATGAGAGAGAGAGAGGAGGGAGAGGTGTGGAACCAGACCTCTCTCTCTCTACCTCTCTACCTCTATTGTCATGGGAAACAGATATGAGAGAGAGAGAGGAGGGAGAGGTGTGGAACCAGACCTCTCTCTCTCTACCTCTCTACCTCTATTGTCATGGGAAACAGATATGAGAGAGAGAGAGGAGGGAGAGGTGTGGAACCAGACCTCTCTCTCTCTACCTCTCTACCTCTATTGTCATGGGAAACAGATATGAGAGAGAGAGAGGAGGGAGAGGTGTGGAACCAGACCTCTCTCTCTCTACCTCTCTACCTCTATTGTCATGGGAAACAGATATGAGAGAGAGAGAGGAGGGAGAGGTGTGGAACCAGACCTCTCTCTCTCTCTACCTCTCTACCTCTATTGTCATGGGAAACAGATATGAGAGAGAGAGAGGAGGGAGAGGTGTGGAACCAGACCTCTCTCTCTCGACCTCTCTACCTCTATTGTCATGGGAAACAGATATGAGAGAGAGAGAGGAGGGAGAGGTGTGGAACCAGACCTCTCTCTCTCTACCTCTCTACCTCTATTGTCATGGGAAACAGATATGAGAGAGAGAGAGGAGGGAGAGGTGTGGAACCAGACCTCTCTCTCTCTACCTCTCTACCTCTATTGTCATGGGAAACAGATATGAGAGAGAGAGAGGAGGGAGAGGTGTGGAACCAGACCTCTCTCTCTCTACCTCTCTACCTCTATTGTCATGGGAAACAGATATGAGAGAGAGAGAGGAGGGAGAGGTGTGGAACCAGACCTCTCTCTCTCTCTCTCTACCTCTCTACCTCTATTGTCATGGGAAACAGATATGAGAGAGAGAGAGGAGGGAGAGGTGTGGAACCAGACCTCTCTCTCTCTACCTCTCTACCTCTATTGTCATGGGAAACAGATATGAGAGAGAGAGAGGAGGGAGAGGTGTGGAACCAGACCTCTCTCTCTCTACCTCTCTACCTCTATTGTCATGGGAAACAGATATGAGAGAGAGAGAGGAGGGAGAGGTGTGGAACCAGACCTCTCTCTCTCTACCTCTCTACCTCTATTGTCATGGGAAACAGATATGAGAGAGAGAGAGGAGGGAGAGGTGTGGAACCAGACCTCTCTCTCTCTCTCTCTACCTCTCTACCTCTATTGTCATGGGAAACAGATATGAGAGAGAGAGAGGAGGGAGAGGTGTGGAACCAGACCTCTCTCTCTCTACCTCTCTACCTCTATTGTCATGGGAAACAGATATGAGAGAGAGAGAGGAGGGAGAGGTGTGGAACCAGACCTCTCTCTCTCTCTCTCTACCTCTCTACCTCTATTGTCATGGGAAACAGATATGAGAGAGAGAGAGGAGGGAGAGGTGTGGAACCAGACCTCTCTCTCTCTACCTCTCTACCTCTATTGTCATGGGAAACAGATATGAGAGAGAGAGAGGAGGGAGAGGTGTGGAACCAGACCTCTCTCTCTCTACCTCTCTACCTCTATTGTCATGGGAAACAGATATGAGAGAGAGAGAGGAGGGAGAGGTGTGGAACCAGACCTCTCTCTCTCTACCTCTCTACCTCTATTGTCATGGGAAACAGATATGAGAGAGAGAGAGGAGGGAGAGGTGTGGAACCAGACCTCTCTCTCTCTACCTCTCTACCTCTATTGTCATGGGAAACAGATATGAGAGAGAGAGAGGAGGGAGAGGTGTGGAACCAGACCTCTCTCTCTCTACCTCTCTACCTCTATTGTCATGGGAAACAGATATGAGAGAGAGAGAGGAGGGAGAGGTGTGGAACCAGACCTCTCTCTCTCTACCTCTCTACCTCTATTGTCATGGGAAACAGATATGAGAGAGAGAGAGAGGAGGGAGAGGTGTGGAACCAGACCTCTCTCTCTCTACCTCTCTACCTCTATTGTCATGGGAAACAGATATGAGAGAGAGAGAGGAGGGAGAGGTGTGGAACCAGACCTCTCTCTCTCTCTCTACCTCTCTACCTCTATTGTCATGGGAAACAGATATGAGAGAGAGAGAGGAGGGAGAGGTGTGGAACCAGACCTCTCTCTCTCTCTCTCTACCTCTCTACCTCTATTGTCATGGGAAACAGATATGAGAGAGAGAGAGGAGGGAGAGGTGTGGAACCAGACCTCTCTCTCTCTACCTCTCTACCTCTATTGTCATGGGAAACATATATGAGAGAGAGAGAGGAGGGAGAGGTGTGGAACCAGACCTCTCTCTCTCTACCTCTCTACCTCTATTGTCATGGGAAACAGATATGAGAGAGAGAGAGGAGGGAGAGGTGTGGAACCAGACCTCTCTCTCTCTCTCTCTACCTCTCTACCTCTATTGTCATGGGAAACAGATATGAGAGAGAGAGAGGAGGGAGAGGTGTGGAACCAGACCTCTCTCTCTCTCTCTCTACCTCTCTACCTCTATTGTCATGGGAAACAGATATGAGAGAGAGAGAGGAGAGAGAGGTGTGGAACCAGACCTCTCTCTCTCTCTCTCTACCTCTCTACCTCTATTGTCATGGGAAACAGATATGAGAGAGAGAGAGGAGGGAGAGGTGTGGAACCAGACCTCTCTCTCTCTCTCTACCTCTCCTTTTTTTGATAACCATTTCCACCAGGCTCAGTGTGTGTAGAATAATAGGAAACACCACCCAGACACACACACACGTTCACAGTGTAGGTAGGCCTCTCACAGTGTATGACGTACGACAACAGATGTGGAACCAGACAGACAGGGCAGGTGACTGTCTCTCACTCACACACACACACACACACACACACACACACACACACACACACACACACACGTCAGGTGACTATCACTCCACACAGTGTGATATGGAAACTGTATTAACATTTCACAGTACTGACAGACAAAGCACTTGTTCATTTGTTCCTACCGCACCTCTCTCTTTCTCCCTCTCTCCTGTCTCACTCTTTCTCCCTCTCTCCTGTCTCTCTCTCTCTCTCTTCTCCCTTTCTCTCCCTCTCTCTCCTGTCTCTCTCTTCTCTCTTTCTCTCCCGTCTCTCTCTTTCTCTTCCTCTCTCCCCTGTCTCTCTCTCTTTCTCTCCCTCCCTCTCCTGTCTCTATCTTTCTCTCCTTCTCTCCTGTCTGTCTCTTCTCTCTCTCTTTCTCTCCCTCTCTATCCTGTCTCTCTCTCTCTCATTTTCTCCCTCTCTTTCCATTTATCTCACTCTGTCAGCCCTCTCTCCTCTCAATTTTTTGTCTGTCCATTTAACTCACTCCTTTAGGCCGAGGTATGTATAGTTTTTGTGTGCTCTAGGGCAACGGTGTCTAGATGGAATTGGTATACGTGATCCTGGCGACTGGACCTTTTTTGGAGCACCATTATTTTGGTCTTACTGAGATTTACTGTCAGGGCCCAGTTCTGGCAGAATGTGTGCAGAAGATCTAGGTGCTGCTGTCGGCCCTCCTTGGCTGGGGACAGAAGCACCAGTTCATCAGCAAACAGTAGACATTTGATTTCAGATTCTAGTAGGGTGAGGCCGGGTGCTGCAGACTATTCTAGTGCCCTCGACAATTAGTTAATATATATGTTGAAGAGGGTGGGGCTTAAGCTGCATCCCTGTCTCACCCCATGGCCCTGTGGAAAGAAATGTGTGTTTTTTTGCCAAATTTAACCGCACACTTGTTGTTTGTGTTCATGAATTTTATAATGTTGTATGTTTTTCCTCCAACACCACTTTCCATCAATTTATATACCCTCATGCCAAATTGAGTCGAATGCTTTGTTTGAAATCAACAAAGCATGAGAAGACTTTGCCTTTGTTTTGGTTTGTTTGTTTGTCAATTAGAGTGTGCAGTGTGAATACGTGGTCTGTTGTACGGCAATTTGGAAGAAAGCCAATTTGACATTTGCTCACTAAATTGTTTTTACTGAGGAAATGTCTGCTGTTAATGATAATGCAGATGATTTCCCCAAGGTTGCTGTTGACACATCCTACGGTACTTATTGGGGTCAAATTTGTCTCCACTTTTGTGGATTGGGGTGATCAGTTCCTTGGTTCCAAATATTGGGGAAGATGCCAGAGCTGAGGATCATGTTAAATAGTTTAAGTATAGCCAAATGTAATTTATGGTCTGTATATTTTTATAATTTCATTGAGGATACCATCAACACCACAGGACTCTCTCTCTCTCTCTCTTTTTCTCTCTCTGTCTCTCTCTCTTCCTGACTCTCTCCATCCTTGTCTCTCTCTCTCTCTCTCTCTCTTCCTGACTCTCTCCATCCTTGTCTCCTCTCTCTCTGTCTCTCTCTCTTCCTGACTCTCTCCATCCTTGTCTCTTCTCTCTCTGTCTCTCTCTCTTCCTGACTCTCTCCATCCTTGTCTCTCTCTCTCTCTCTCTCTTCCTGACTCTCTCCATCCTTGTCTCTCTCTCTCTCTCTCTTCCTGACTCTCTCCATCCTTGTCTCTTCTCTCTCTGTCTCTCTTCCTGACTCTCCATCCTTGTCTCTCTCTCTTCCTGACTCTCTCTCCATCCTTGTCTCTTCTCTCTCTCTCTCTCCTAGTGTTGCACGGTATACCAGTACCACGTTAATATCATGGTATCAAAACATCATAACACTATGGAGTACTGTAGCACCATTTCATATGATACTACCAACTTTTTCAGCTCTACCGATCTCAAGAACCTGCTGGCGCCTTTTATCAAATGTTTATAAAGTCCATTTTTTAAATAATAAATTCAGTTGAATTTAAGTAACAGCCACTAGTCTGTTGTGTGAGCCGGTCCAATGATATCCACTTCACATTCATATCATGTGTGGCAGCTGTAATCAGCCAGCCGCATCCCCTACCAGCCGTCACTCACCTGCTTCTCTCAGCATCTCCTACCAGCCCTCACTCACCACATTCTCTCAGCATCTCCTACCAGCCCTCACTCACCACATTCTCTCAGCATCTCCTACCAGCCCTCACTCACCTGCTTCTCTCAGCATCTCCTACCAGCCCTCACACACCTGCTTCTCTCAGCATCTCCTACCAGCCTTCACTCACCTGCTTCTCTCAGCACCTCCTACCAGCCTTCACTCACCTGCTTCTCTCAGCATCTTCTACCAGCCTTCACTCACCTGCTTCTCTCAGCACCTCCTACCAGCCTTCACTCACCTGCTTCTCTCAGCATCTCCTACCACCCTTCACTCACCTGCTTCATACAGATCATTATGCAGTGTTTATTTCTTCCTCCCATTCCTCCAGTCAAAGTAGACCTTTTCAAATATTAGCGATATAAGCCATTTTATTTAGTATTCTATTCTATTATACTGTATTCTATTATACTGTATTCTATTATACTGTACACTGAACACTGTGAAGTTAAATTCAATGTGTTGTATTGAGTAGAAGTGTGAATTTCAGAGACAGGTTTTTGGAAAAAGTGAACCAGTGTCCAGGGGCGAACAGGATGCTAGGCCACAGATTTTTATTTTCTTCCACCGTGGTATTGCGATACTACTTGGTATCGTGATATTGTATGATAGTGGTATTGTATCGTTGGTATCGTGATATTGTATGATACCAGTAGTGTATCGTTGGTAAAACGTTGGTATCGTGATAGTGGTATCGTATCGTTGGTAAAACATTGGTATCGTGATATTGTATGATAGTGGTATTGTATTGTTGGTAAAACGTTGGTATCGTGATATTGTATGATGCCGGTATTGTATCGTTGGTATCGTGATATTGTATGATACCAGTATTGTATCGTTGGTAAAACGTTGGTATCGTGATATTTTATGATACCGGTATTGTATCGTTGGTATCGTGATATTGTATGATACCAGTATTGTATCGTTGGTAAAACGTTGGTATCGTGATATTGTATGATAGTGGTATTGTATCGTTGGTATCGTGATATTGTATGATACCGGTATTGTATCGTTGGTATCGTGATATTGTATGATACCGGTATTGTATCGTTTGTATCGTGATATTGTACGATAGTGGTATTGTTTCCTTGGTAAAACGTTGGTATCGTGATATTGTATGATACCGGTAGTGTATCGTTGGTATCGTGATATTGTATGATAGTGGTATTGTATCCTTGGTAAAACGTTGGTATCGTGACATTGTATCGTTGGTATTGTGATATTGTATGATACCGGTATTGTATCGTTGGTATCGTGATATTGTATGATAGTGGTATTGTATCCTTGGTAAAACGTTGGTATCGTGATATTGTATGATACCGGTAGTGTATCGTTGGTATCGTGATATTGTATGATAGTGGTTTTGTATCGTTGGTATCGTGATATTGTATGATAGTGGTATTGTATCGTTGGTATCGTGATATTATATGATAGTGGTATTGTATCGTTGGTAAAACGTTGGTATCGTGATATTGTATGATAGTGGTATTGTATCCTTGGTAAAACGTCGGTATCGTGATATTGTATGATACCGGTAGTATATTGTTGGTATCGTGATATTGTATGATAGTGGTATTGTATCCTTGGTAAACTGTTGGTATCGTGATATTGTATGATACCGGTAGTGTATCGTTGGTATCGTGATATTGTATGATAGTGGTATTGTATCCTTGGTAAAACGTTGGTATCGTGACAACACTACTCTCTTTGCTCCACCCCTCCTCTCTCTGTCTCTCCAACAGAATTAACTAAATAACCCTTCATGTTGACCCCTTGTTAAACGGCAGCCTTTTTCCAGTTCAGTGTTATTATCCAACCACTCTCTTCATGGCTCCTTTGTGCTATTAGCCCCAAGGCAAAAATTCACTCTGATGACTGTGAGGTTCTCTTTCCTGTCGCTGCCTCGTGTGGTGAATCTCTCAGTAAGAGGACTCAAAGGTTTCTTCTTAGAAACGATCAATGATCTATTCATCTTTTTTAGAGAAGATTACCCCCTCCCTGCTTTTATGACATGCATGGACACACACACACACACACACACACCTCTCATTCTTGTTGAGCAACCGGACAGTGTTGAGTGCTGTTCATCGATCACTCGATCGTATTTTCAAAAGGTTGAAAAGTCTACAGTTTTTAGTGTGTTATTTTAGCGTGCATGCTGTTAGACAGTTGAGTCTGCACACACACAACACACACACATACACACACATACACACAACACACACAACACACGCACAACACACACACATACACACTCACACAACATACACACTCACACAACACACACAACACACACATACACACGCATACACACTCACAACACACACATACACACTCACACAACACACACAACACACACATACACACACATACACTCACACAACACACACAACACACACACTCACACAACACACACATACACACACATACACTCACACAACACACACATACACACACACAAAACACACACATTCTGTTTGGTAGAGGAAGCTTTTGCATGTCATAAAAGCAGGCTGAGAGTTGTTCTTCCTCCTATCCAGACGGAGATGGGAGGATGTTGTGGTGGACGAGCACTTAAACTTCTCTAACGCAAAATAGAGAGGAAAGGACTGATGGAGGGAGGGAGGGAGTGAGTGAGTGAGGGAGAGAGAGAGATGCTATTTAGAAAGGCCGCCGAAGGCAGACCTGGCTCTCAAGAGAAGACAGGCTATGTGCACACTGCCAACAAAATTAGGTGGAAACTGAGCTGCACTTCCTAACCTCTTTCCAAATGTATGACCATGTTTGAGACACATATTTCCCTCAGATTACACAGACCCACAACGATTTTGAAAACAAATCCATTTTTGACAGCAGCAAGATTTGTGACCTGTTGCCACAAGAAAAGGGTAACCAGTGAAGAACAAACGACATTGTAAATACAACATCCTCTCTACATCCTCTCTTCATCCTCTACATCCTCTCTTCATCCTCTACATCTTCTCTACATCCTTTCTTCATCCTCTACATCCTCTCTTCATCCTCTACATCCTCTCTACATCCTCTACATCCTCTACATCCTCTCTACATCCTCTCTACATCCTCTCTACATCCTATACATCCTCTCTACATCCTCTCTACATCCTCTACATCCTCTCTACATCCTCTCTACATCCTCTCTTCATCCTCTACATCCTCTCTTCATCCTCTACATCCTCTCTTCATCCTCTCTACATCCTCTCTTCATCCTCTACATCCTCTACATCCTCTCTACATCCTCTCTTCATCCTCTACATCCTCTCTTCATCCTCTACATCCTCTCTACATCCTCTCTACATCCTCTACATACTCTCTACATCCTCTCTTCATCCTCTACATCCTCTCTACATCCTCTCTTCATCCTCTACATCTTCTCTTCATCCTCTACATCCTCTCTTCATCCTCTACATCCTCTCTTCATCCTCTACATCCTCTCTACATCCTCTCTTCATCCTCTCTACATCCTCTCTTCATCCTCTCTACATCCTCTCTACATCCTCTCTTCATCCTCTTCATCCTCTCTTCATCCTCTACATCCTCTCTTCATCCTCTACATCCGCTACACCCTCTCTACATCCTCTTCATCCTCTACATCCTCTCTTCATCCTCTACATCCTCTCTTCATCCTCTACATCCTCTCTACATCCTCTCTTCATCCTCTACATCCTCTACATCCTCTCTTCATCCTCTACATCCTCTCTTCATCCTCTACAACCTCTACATCCTCTCTTCATCCTCTCTACATCCTCTACATTTGCCATCACGCACGCACACACACACACACACACACACACACACACACACACACACACACACACACACACACACACACACACACACACACACACAGGTGTACTAATTGTAGATCATGCCTATTGATCTTTAACTGTATTGATTAGGCCTAGTACATAAACAGAAGTGATGACAGGCAGTATTGGGAACCTCCTGTTGTTATTGCATCGTTGTGGTTCAATAAAGATGTTACTTATCAATCATCAATCAATCAGTTGTCGATACATTTATGCAGCCCTTTTCACAGACATCTATTTGTTTGCGGTAGTGCCTATTCAGCAATCTGGGCACAACCCATTTAACCCCTAAAGAGCAAACAGAGACAAATCAGATTCCTGTGATGTATCCCAGCTGGCGCTCTACCCTTCTATAAAGAACACTTCTTTTTGACCACAGCCCTATAGACCCTGCTTGTGCAGGAATCGGGTGCCATTTGGGACGTATCCCGTCAGACGTGTGGGTACATATACAATAGTATGTGTGTGTCCTCCAGTCAGCACCTCTGTCACGGTCGATCCTGACAAGAGGAGCGCTTTAGAAGGGATATCCGACGTGTGTGAATCCGTAGGGAGGGTCAACGACATAGGCTTGCATCTCAAAGGGCACCTTGCCCGTGTCCCAAATCTGGCACCCTGTTCCCTATTTATGACACCTTGCTCGTGTCCCAAATCTGGCTATACTATAGGGTACCATTTAAGATTCCACCAGTATCCCCTATTCTATACATTAGGGCTCTCACAGGGCTCTTGTAGACTAACATTAGAAGAGACACACACAGACGTTTCAGAAGGCTATTAGACTTGTCGATCGGGTAGGGAGAGTCACATGACTCAGTCAATGACATAGTGCACTTCTTTTGGGCCAGAAACACGCATAGGGATTTCTCATATGATCTCTAGCCCATACTTTCCTGTTGCCCTGAGTAAGGTGTTTGTGTGTGTGTGTGTGGGGAGCACTGAGTGCAGATACATTATGGTAGCCCGTCAATCAGTGTCGTAGCAGGCTAAGTCCCTAACACACACACACCTAAATATTGAATGCCTCTCTGTAGAGAATACATGGAAGAGAGAGAGAGAGAAGGGGGGAGCAGAGATAGGGAGGGGGAGAGAGAAGGGAGGGGGAGAGAGAGAAGGGGGGGGCAGAGATAGGGAGGGGGAGAGAGAGAAGGGGGGACAGAGATAGAGAGAAGGGGGGAGAGAGGGAGGGGGGAGAGAGATAGGGAGGGGGAGAGAGAGAAGGGGGGAGCAGAGATAGGGAGGGGGGAGAGAAGGGGGGGGGCAGAGATAGGGAGGGGGAGAGAGAAGGGGGGACAGAGATAGAGAGGGGGAGAGAGAGAAGGGAGGGGGGAGAAGGGGGGGCAGAGATAGGGAGGAGGAAAGAGAGAAGTGGGGGCAGATATAGGGAGGGGGAGAGAAGAGAAAGAAAGGGGGAGAGAGAGAAGGGAGGGGGAGAGAGAGAAGGGGGGAGCAGAGATAGGGAGGGGGAGAGAGAGAAGGGGGGAGCAGAGATAGGGAGGGGGAGAGAGAAGGGGGGGCAGAGATAGGGAGGAGGAAAGAGAGAAGGGGGGGCAGAATTAGGGAGGGGGAGAGAGAGAAGGGGGGCAGAGATAGGGAGGGGGAGAGAGAGAAGGGGGGGGCAGAGATAGGGAGGGGGAGAGAGAGAAGGGGGGGCAGAGATAGGGAGGGGGAGAGAGAGAACGGGGGCAGAGATAGGGAGGGGGAGAGAGAGAAGTGGGGGCAGATATAGGGAGGAGGAGAGAAGAGAGAAGGGGGGGAGAGAGAGAAGGGAGGGGGAGAGAGATAGGGAGGGGGAGAGAGAGAAGGGGGGGCAGAGATAAGGAGGGGGAGAGAGAGAAGGGGGGACAGAGATAGAGAGAAGGGGGGACAGAGATAGGGAGGGGGAGAGAGAGAAGGGGGGGCAGAGATAAGGAGGGGGAGAGAGAGAAGGGGGGACAGAGATAGAGAGGGGGAGAGAGAAGGGGGGACAGAGATAGAGAGGGGGAGAGAGAGAGAAGGGGGGACAGAGATAGGGAGGGGGAGAGAGAGAAGGGGGGACAGAGATAGGGAGGGGGAGAGAGAGAAGGGGGGACAGAGATAGGGAGGGGGAGAGAGAAGGGGGGGCAGAGATAGAGAGGAGGAGAGAGAGAAGGGGGGAGAGAGAAGGGGGGAGAGAGAGGAGGGGGGGCAGATATAGGGAGGGGCAGAGAGAGAAGGGGGGGCAGAGAGAGAAGGGGGGGCAGAGATAGGGAGGGGGAGAGAGAGAAGGGGGGGCAGAGATAGGGAGAGAGAGAAGTGGGGGGGCAGAGAGGAAAAGAGAAACCAGAATGGAGAACTGAACGAGAGAGAAGGGAAATTGGACAGGAGAACTTACCCGTCAGACCTGAATGTACCTGGGTATTGCTCTCTACAGAATATCAGTCTCAAACTGCATCTTATGTCCTATGTAGTGCACTGCTTTCAGCCAGAGGAGCACAGCACTATGTAGGGAATAGAGTGCTGTTTGAGAGGATGGAAGACACTGCCTAGTACTAAATGGCTATTATAAACTGGGTGGTTCGAGCCCTGAATGCTAATTGGCTGACAGCCGTGTTATATCAGACCGTATACCACGGGTATGACAAAACATATTTTTACTGCTCTGTTTACATTGGTAACAAGTTTATAATAGCAAGGCACCTCGGGAGGTTTGCGGTATATGGCCAATATACCCCGGCTAAGGGCTGTATCCAGGCACACTGCGTTGTAACTCTTCAGTGTACGTCTGTTGGCCATTCACTATATCCTGTATGATCATCTCCATGGTGATCTCTGAACCCTCTGTTGGCTAACTCAACTCATGCTCTGTTGGCTAACTCAACTCGTGCTCTGTTGGCTAACTCAACTCGTGCTCTGTTGGCTAACTCAACTCATGCTCTGTTGGCTAACTCAACTCGTGCTCTGTTGGCTAACTCAACTCATGCTCTGTTGGCTAACTCAACTCATGATCTGTTGGCTAACTCAACTCATGATCTGTTGGCTAACTCAACTCATGCTCTGTTGACTAACTCAACTCATGTTCTGTTGACTAACTCAACTCATGATCTGTTGGCTAACTCAACTCATGTAATCCGGCTCAGGGTTGCGAAATTCCTGGAACTTTCAATAAATTCCCTTGTTTTCTCAAAATCCCTGTTTGGGCTGCAAAAGCTGGGCTTTACTGCCCTCTAGTTGTTAGGTGATGCAAGTGCTAAATCTGCTTTAAACAGAGCCCTGAAAACGACCTGCAGGAGATACTGTTCTCTATCTATTGTTCTATTCATCCCTCCCCCTCTCTCTCTCTCCCCATCTCCATCCCTCCCCCTCTCTCTCTCCCCCCGTCTCCATCCCTCTCTCTCTCTCTCCCCCCGTCTCCATCCCTCTCTCTCTCTCTCCCCCGTCTCCATCCCTCTCTCTTTCTCTCCCCCATCTCCATATTCACCCCTCTCTCTCTCCCCCCCATCTCCATCCCTCTCTCTCTCTCTCTCTCCCCCCCATCTCCATCCCTCTCTCTCTCTCTCTCCCCCCGTCTACATCCCTCTCTCTTTCTCTCCCCCATCTCCATATTTCCCCCTCTTTCTCTTTCTCTCCCCCAACTCCATATTCACCCCTCTCTCTTTCTCTCCCCCATCTCCATCCCTCTCTCTCTTTCTCTCCCCCATCTCCATCCCTCTCTTTCTCTCGCCCATCTCCATATTCACCCCTCTCTCTCTTTCTCTCCCCCCGTCTACATCCCTCTCTCTTTCTCTCCCCCATTTCCATATTTCCCCCCCTCTCTCTTTCTCTCCCCCATCTCCACCCCTCTCTCTCTTTCTCTCCCCCATCTCCATATTTCCCCCTCTCTCTCTTTCTCTCCCCCATCTCCATCCCTCTCTCTCTCTCTTTCTCTCCCCCCGTCTACATCCCTCTCTCTTTCTCTCCCCCCATTTCCATATTTCCCCCCCTCTCTCTTTCTCTCCCCCATCTCCATCCCTCTCTCTCTTTCTCTCCCCCATCTCCATATTCACCCCTCTCTCTCCCCCCGTCTACATCCCTCTCTCTTTCTCTCCCCCCCCCATTTCCATATTTCCCCCCCTCTCTCTTTCTCTCCCCCCGTCTCCATATTTCCCCCTCTCTCTTTCTCTCCCCCCGTCTCCCTCCATCCCCCAGCCAGTCTGATGTTAGGTACAGAGATCGACCTGCAGCATGTAGAAAACAGTGTGATTGCCATGGAGATGGTGTTGAAGGCGTGGCTTCATGACCAGGGCGGGAAGAAGGAACAACTCCACCTGTTGTTACCACCTGGACTACAGGGAGAGATTACTACACCTAGTCATGGACAGAGAGCTAGTCCAGGTAGTAGTCTGTCTATTTCCTCTTGTCTCTCTGTCTGTTTCCTCTTGTCTCTGTCTGTTTCTCACTGTCTGTTTCCTTTTGTATCTCTGTCTATTTCCTCTTGTCTCTGTCTGTTTCCTCGTGTCTCTCTGTCTGTTTCCTCTTGTCTCTCTGTCTGTTTCCTCTTATCTCTCTGTCTGTTTCCTCGTGTCTCTCTGTCTGTTTCCTCTTGTCTCTCTGTCTGTTTCCTCTTGTCTCTGTCTGTTTCCTCGTGTCTCTCTGTCTGTTTCCTCTTGTCTCTCTGTCTGTTTCCTCTTGTCTCTCTGTCTGTTTCCTCTTATCTCTCTGTCTGTTTCCTCTTGTCTCTCTGTCTGTTTCCTCTTGTCTCTCTGTCTGTTTCCTCTTGTCTATGTCTGTTTCCTCTTGTCTCTCTGTATGTTTCCTCTTGTCTCTCTGTCTGTTTCCTCTTGTCTCTCTGTCTGTTTCCTTTTGTATCTCTGTCTATTTCCTCTTGTCTCTGTCTGTTTCCTCGTGTCTCTCTGTCTGTTTCCTCGTGTCTCTCTGTCTGTTTCCTCTTGTCTCTCTGTCTGTTTCCTCTTGTCTCTCTGTCTGTTTCCTCTTATCTCTCTGTCTGTTTCCTCGTGTCTCTCTGTCTGTTTCCTCTTGTCTCTCTGTCTGTTTCCTCTTGTCTCTGTCTGTTTCCTCGTGTCTCTCTGTCTGTTTCCTCTTGTCTCTGTCTGTTTCCTCTTGTCTCTCTGTCTGTTTCCTCTTATCTCTCTGTCTGTTTCCTCTTGTCTCTCTGTCTGTTTCCTCTTGTCTCTCTGTCTGTTTCCTCTTGTCTATGTCTGTTTCCTCTTGTCTCTCTGTCTGTTTCCTCTTGTCTCTCTGTCTGTTTCCTCTTGTCTCTCTGTCTGTTTCCTCTTGTATCTCTGTCTGTTTCCTTTTGTATCTCTGTCTATTTCCTCTTGTCTCTGTCTGTTTCCTCGTGTCTCTCTGTCTGTGTCTCTGTCTGTTTCCTCTTGTCTCTCTGTCTGTGTCTGTCTGTTTCTCTGTCTGTTTCCTCTTGTCTCTCTGTCTGTGTCTCTCTGTGTCTGTCTGTTTCTCTGTCTGTTTCCTCTTGTCTCTCTGTCTGTCTCTCTGTCTGCTTCTTCTTGTCTTTCTGTCTGTTTCCTCTTGTCTCTCTGTCTGTGTCTGTCTGTGTCTGTCTGTTTCCTCTTGTCTCTCTGTCTGTTTTCTCTGTCTGTTTCTCTCTTCTCTCTCTCTGTTTCCTCTTGTCTCTCTGTCTGTGTCTCTCTGTCTGCTTCTTCTTGTCGTTCTGTCTGCTTCTTCTTATCTCTCTGTCTGTTTCCTCTTCTCTCTGTCTGTTTCTTGTTTCTTCTTATCTCTGTCTGTTTCCTCTTGTCTCTGTTTCCTCTTGTCTCTCTGTCTGTTTCCTCTTGCTTCTCTGTATGTTTCCTCTTGTCTCCCTCTGTTTCTCTCTGTCTTTCTTCTTCTGTCTCTATCCCCTCTTTTTCTCCACTTTCTCCCCATCACTCATACCTCTCTCTCTCTCTTCCCCCCCCCCTCTCTCTCTCTTTCTCTCTCTGTCCATCTGTCCCTGTCTGCAGTGTGTGTGAAGTGTGACATGCAGGAGCGTCTCCTAAGCCCCGCCCTCTTACCTCTGACCCCTGACCTTGGGGTCAAGACGGAGAGCACCAAGGACTTCCTGGTGTCAGGCAAGGGCTTGGCCAATCAGAGCCCTCCGCCTCAGAGACTCAGAGTCATCAAGTAAGAGAGAGAGAGAGACTGACAGAGAGAGAGAGACTGACAGAGAGAGAGAGACTGACAGAGAGAGAGGGAGAGACAGACAGACAGGGAGAGACAGACAGAGAGAGACCGAGAGAGAGAAGAGACACAGAGAGAGAGACACAGAGAGAGAGACACAGAGAGAGAGACACAGAGAGAGAGAGAGAGACAGAGGGAGAGACACAGGGAGAGACACAGGGAGAGAGACACAGAGAGAGAGACACAGAGAGAGACAGAGGGAGAGACACAGGGAGAGACACAGGGAGAGAGACACAGGGAGAGAGACACAGAGAGAGAGACACAGAGAGAGACAGAGGGAGAGACACAGGGAGAGACACAGGGAGAGACACAGGGAGAGACAGAGGGAGAGACAGAGGGAGGGAGAGAGAGCGTTGCAGCCTAAAATCATGACACACACAGACATGTTAAAGTGTCCATTTCTGCCCCATTAAAACATAGCGATGAACACATCTCACTGTGTCTTCAGAACAAAGCAGACTTTGATGTGATTGGTCGGCCTGGGCATTCCAGAACTACAAAGAATGGACTCATTCATAACCAGACATGGATACATGGCCTAGGGCTGAGGGACACACACACACACAAAACACACACTCACACAGCGAACACACTCATGCACACACACACTTTTACTCGTTTTGAAATGTAATGCTTATCGCTATCCCAATGTAATTAAACCATTTAAATTTAGCCTCATTTGTAGAGTGGCTTTGAAATGTTTGGATCTGTGAGGAACCATGCTCATTACTCACATAGAACACACACACATTTCAATAACACACACTGACACACACGCACACATTTCTATAACAGACACACACATTGACACATAAACAGTTGGACTATTGTGAACAGAACCTGAATGCATCACGGATGGTTTCATGAAAGGTTGTTATTGAAACACACAGAGACCTGTTTACCTGAATGCCTGACGTAATTATATTACAAAGACACAGACACAGACGCACACACACAGACGCACGCACGCACAGACACACACACACAGACACACACACACACAGAGTCCCAAGGTGAGCATGAGAGGATGTATTGTCCTATGATGTCACCACTGGGGACGGGTGGCTCATCGCTATGTAAATTATAATCATTATTTTTCCAAAACCACACACACACACACACACACACACAAAACCACACACACACACACACACACACACACACACACACACGTGTATGTAAATCAGATGCAAAACAACTATGGAGAATGTGTGTGTGTTGCAGGACACTGCGTCCAGACTGTGTGTCTACTGTATTAATGTGTGTGTTGCAGGACACTGCGTCCAGACTGTGTCTACTGTATTAATGTGTGTGTGTTGCAGGACACTGCGTCCAGACTGTGTCTACTGTATTAATGTGTGTGTTGCAGGACACTGCGTCCAGACTGTGTCTACTGTATTAATGTGTGTGTTGCAGGACACTGCGTCCAGACTGTGTCTACTGTATTAATGTGTGTGTTGCAGGACACTGCGTCCAGACTGTGTCTACTGTATTAATGTGTGTGTTGCAGGACACTGCGTCCAGACTGTATTAATGTGTGATGTTGCAGGACACTGCGTGTAGACGGCGTGTGTGAGAGTGTGTTGTACGGCCTGCCCCTCATCATCAGGTGAGATGGACAGACAGCACTGAGGTTTTTAGCCTTTATTCAATCATTTCATGAAATGTTTTATTTGTGTTTAATCTTCTTGTACTTATTATCGGCGTCTTTTCATTTTATTGTTTTACAGTAAAAAAATAAAAAAAATAAAATAGTGTTTTGCAAATTGAAATGCACTTAAATAAGGTTTAATTTGATCCTCAGGCCTACCACCTGTTGGCAAATGGACTGGGATGAGATGGAGAGAAACCATCACCTCTTCCATGCTCTCTGTCACACACTCCGGGTCAGTAGGGGGAGGGAGGGAGGGAGGGAGGGAGGGAGGGAACGTTAACGAGGGATGATGAGAGACAGAGAGTCAGAGACAGATATATATAGAGAGAGAGAGACATATATATATATAGAGAGAGAGAGAGAGTAAATCCCAGTAAGACCAAAATAATGGCGTTCCAAAAAAGGTCCAGTCGCCAGGACCACAAATACAGATTCCATCTAGACACTGTTGCCCTAGAGCACACAAAATCTATACATACCTTGGCCTAAACATCAGCGCCACAGGTAACTTCCACAAAGCTGTGAACGATCTGAGAGACAAGACAAGAAGGGCCTTCTATGCCATCAAAAGGAACATAAAATTCGACTTACCAATTAGGATCTGGCTAAAAATACTTGAATCAGTTATAGAGCCCATTGCCCTTTATGGTTGTGAGG
Organism: Oncorhynchus clarkii lewisi; assembly: GCF_045791955.1. Classification (NCBI taxonomy): domain Eukaryota; kingdom Metazoa; phylum Chordata; class Actinopteri; order Salmoniformes; family Salmonidae; genus Oncorhynchus; species Oncorhynchus clarkii. The sequence continues at coordinate 9,844,717 of NC_092155.1, read as the reverse complement.
TCTGGGGTCCGCTCACCAACCAAGACTTCACAAAATGGGACAAACACCAAATTGAGACTCTGCATGCAGAATTCTGCAAAAATATCCTCAGTGTACAACGTAGAACACCAAATAATGCATGCAGAGCAAAATTAGGCCGATACCCACTAATTATCAAAATCCAGAAAAGAGCCGTTAAATTCTACAACCACCTAAAAGGAAGCGATTCCCAAACCTTCCACAACAAAGCCATCACCTACAGAGAGACGAACCTGGAGAAGAGTCACCTAAGCAAGCTGGTCCTGGGGCTCTGTTCACAAACACAAACACACCCCACAGAGCCCCAGGACAACAGCACAATTAGACCCAACCAAATCATGAGATAACAAAAAGATAATTACTTGACACATTGGAAAGAATTAACAAAAAAACTGAGCAACCTAAATGCTATTTGGCCCTAAACAGAGAGTACACAGCGGCAGAATACCTGACCACTGTGACTGACCCAAACTTAAGGAAAGCTTTGACCATGTACAGACTCAGTGAGCATAGCCTTGCTATTGAGAAAGGCCGCCGTAGGCAGACCTGCCTCTCAAGAGAAGACAGGCTATGTGCTCACTGCCCACAAAATGAGGTGGAAACTGAGCTGCACTTCCTAACCTCCTGTCCAATGTATGACCATATTAGAGACACATATTTCCCTCAGATTACACAGACCCACAAAGAATTTGAAAACAAACCCAATTTTGATAAACTCATATCTACTGGGTGAAATTCCACAGTGTGCCATCACAGCAGCTAGATGTGTGACCTGTTGCCACGAGAAAAGGTCAACCAGTGAAGAACAAACACCATTGTAAATACAACCCATATTTATGCTTATTTATTTTCCCTTGTGTACTTTAACAATTTGTACATTGTTACAACACTGTGTGTGTATATATATATATATATATGTATAATATGACATATGTAATGTTTTTATTATTTTGGAACTTTGGTGAGTGTAATGTTTACTGTTAATTTCTATTGTTTATTTCACTTTTGTATATTATCTACCTCACTTGCTTTGGCAATGTTAACACATGTTTCCCATGCCAATAAAGCCCCTTGAATTCAATTGAATTGAGACGGAGAGAGTGTGTGTGTGTGTGTTTGTGTGTTTTCAGGCTGGTTCCTGTTGGTGCCAATCAGAATTCTATTGGTTCTGGTGTTGTTGCCACTACAGCTGTCAGCCTCCCTATCCCTCCTCAAACATTACACTAACAAAAGTTAATATTATGTGTAAATAGTTAAAGTACTAAAGGGAAAATAAATAAACATAAATATGGGTTGTATTTACAATGGTGTTTGTTCTTCACTGGTTGCCCTTTTCTTGTGGCAACAGGTCACAAATCTTGATGCTGTGATGGCACACTGTGGTATTTCACCCAATAGATTTGAGTTGTCAGGGTGGCTATCAGGGTGGGTATTAGGGTGGGTATCAAGGTGGCTATCAGGGTGGGTATCAAGGTGGCTATCAGGGTGGGTATTAGGGTGGCTATCAGGGTGGGTATCAAGGTGGGTATCAAGGTGGTTATCAGGGTGGGTATTAGTGTGGGTATCAGGGTGGCTATCAGGGTGGGTATCAAGGTGGCTATCAGGGTGGGTATCAGGGTGGCTATCAGGGTGGGTATTAGGGTGGGTATCAGGGTGGCTATCAGGGTGGGTATCAAGGTGGCTATCAGGGTGGGTATTAGGGTGGCTATCAGGGTGGGTATCAAGGTGGGTATCAAGGTGGTTATCAGGGTGGGTATTAGTGTGGGTATCAGGGTGGCTATCAGGGTGGGTATCAAGGTGGCTATCAGGGTGGGTATTAGGGTGGCTATCAGGGTGGGTATTATGGTGGGTATCAGGGTGGGTATTAGGGTGGCTATCAGGGTGGGTATTAGGGTGGGTATCAAGGTGGCTATCAGGGTGGGTATCAGGGTGGCTTTCAGGGTGGGTATCAAGGTGGCTATCAGGGTGGGTATTAGGGTGGCTATCAGGGTGGGTATTAGGGTGGGTATCAAGGTGGGTATCAGGGTGGGTATTAGGGTGGGTATCAGGGTGGGTATTAGGGTGGATATCAGGGTGTGGTTTAGGGTGGCTATCAGGGTGGGTATTAGGGTGGGTATCAGGGTGGCAGGGGGGGTTGTCAGGTGGGCTATCAGGGGGGGTTGTCAGGAGGGCTATCGGGGGGGTAGTCAGGAGGGCTATTAGGGTGGCTGACAGTGGGGGTTGTCAGGAGAGCTATCAGGGGGGGTTGTCAGGAGCGTGGCTGACAGGGGGGTTGTCAGGAGAGCTATCAGGGGGGGTTGTCAGGAGAGCTCAGGGGGGGTTGTCAGGAGGGTGGCTGACAGGGGGGCATCAGGAGTTCTATCAGGGGGGGTTGTCAGGAGGGTGGCTGATGGGGGGGGGTTGTCAGGAGTTCTATCAGGGGGGGTTGTCAGGAGGGTGGCTGACGGGGGGGGTTGTCAGGAGTTCTATCAGGGGGGGTTGTCAGGGTGGCTATCAGGGGGGGTTGTCAGGGTGGCTATCAGGGGGGGTTGTCAGGGGGGCTATCACGGGGGGTTGTCATGGTGACTGACAGGGGAGTTGTCAGGAGTTCTATCAGGGGGGGTTGTCAGGAGGGTGGCTGACAGGGTGGGGGGTGTCAGGAGGGTGGCTGACAGGGTGGGGGGTGTCAGGAGGGTGGCTGACAGGGTGGGGGGTGTCAGGAGGTTGGCTGACAGGGGGGGTTGTCAGGAGGGTGGCTGACATGGGGGGTTGTCAGGAGGGTGGCTGACAGGGGGGTTGTCTGGAGGGTGGCTGACAGGGGGGGTTGTCAGGAGGGTGGCTGACAGGGGGGGTTGTCAGGAGGGTGGCTGACAGGGGGGGTTGTCAGGAGGGTGGCTGACAGGGGGGTTGTCTGGAGGGTGGCGACAGGGGGGGTTGTCAGGAGGGTGGCTGACAGGGGGGGTTGTCAGGAGGGTGGCTGACAGGGGGGGTTGTCAGGAGGGTGGCTGACAGGGGGGGTTGTCAGGAGGGTGGCTGACAGGGGGGTGGCTGACAGGGGGGTTGTCTGGAGGGTGGCTGACAGGGGGGGTTGTCAGGAGGGTGGCTGACAGGGGGGGTTGTCAGGAGGGTGGCTGACAGGGGGGGTTGTCAGGAGGGTGGCTGACAGGGGGGTTGTCTGGAGGGTGGCTGACAGGGGGGTTGTCAGGAGGGTGGCTGACAGGGGGGGTTGTCAGGAGGGTGGCTGACAGGAGGGTGGCTGACAGGGAGGGTGCTCAGAGAGGTTGTGATCCCCTGGGGTGCTTCATTTGTCTGTCCTGCTGTGATGTCGAGGCCATGGTTATGGTCTGGGGTGGTCTGTTCTGCTCTCTTTCTCTCTCTCTCTCCCTCCTCCTCAATGCTCCCTCTCTCTTTCCAGGCTCGTGACTGGTTCCTACTGGTGCGTTCAGAGCCTATTGGTTCCAGTTCTATTGGTTCTGGTGTGTGTTGCCACTACCTCCTTCAGCCCTCTGCCTCTCTCTCCCTCCTCCTCAAACCTGTGGCAAACAGAGAGATGCTGCTGCCCTGCCAACTGCCTGTCTCAAATCAGGACCCCCCACCTGATGCACTAACCACCATACAGGTACAGACTGTAGATAAATCACCTGTTTTACTATGACTAAATATACAGACACACACTCTCTCTCTGTATGTCTCTCCTCTCTCTTTCTCTCTCTCAATTTCAATTAAATGTAAGGCTTTATTGGCATGAGAAACATACATTGCCAAAGCAAGTGAAATAGATAATAAACTAAAGGGGAAAAAACATTAAAATGAACAGTAAACATTACACTCACAGAAGTTCCAAAAGAATAAAGACATTACAAATGTCTCTCTCTATGTCTCTTTCTTGTGGAGGTCAACCCAGGCCCTGTGTGTCCCCAGGTACCCTCATTTGTTGACTTCTGTGATCGAAAAAGCCTTGGTTTCATGCATGTTAACATCAGAAACCTCCCTAAGTTTGTTTTACTCACTGCTTTAGCACACTCCGCCAACCCTGATGTCCTTGCCTTGTCTGAATCCTGGCTTAGGAAGGCCACCAAAGATTCTGAGATTTCCATACCCAACTACAACATTTTCTGTCAAGATAGAACTGCCAAAGGGGGAGGAGTTGCAATCTACTGCAGAGAGAGCCTGCAAAGTTCTGTCATACTTTCCAGGTCTATGCCCAAACAGTTTGAACTTCTAATTTTAAAAATTAACCTCTCCAGAAATAAGTCTCTCACTGTTGCCGCCTGCTATCGACCCCCCCTCCGCTCCCAGCTGTGCCCTGGACACCATTTGTGAATTGATTACCCCCCATCTAGCTTCAGAGTTTGTTCTGTTAGGTGACCTAAACTGGGATATGCTTAACACCCCGGCAGTCCTACAATCTAAGCTAGATGCCCTCAATCTCACACAAATCATCAAGGAACCCATCAGGTACGACCCTAAATCCGTAAACATGGGCACAGACATTATCCTGACCAACTGGCCCTCCAAATACACCTGTGCTGTTTTCAACCAGGATCTCAGCGATCACTGCCTCATTGCCTGTATCCGCTATGGGTCCGCGGTCAAATGACCACCCCTCATCACTGTCAAACGCTCCCTAAAACACTTCTGCGAGCAGGCCTTTCAAATTGACCTGGCCCGGGTATCCTGGAAGGATATTGACCTCATCCCGTCAGTCGAGGATGCCTGGTCATTCTTTAAAAGTGATTTCCTCACCATCTTAGATAAGCATGCCCCGTTCAAAAAAATGCCGAACTAAGAACAGATTGGTTCACTCCAGACCTGACTGCCCTTGACCAGTACAAAAACATCCTGTGGCAGACTGCAATAGCATCAAATAGTCCCCGCGATATGCAACTGTTCAGGGAAGACAGGAACCAATACACGCAGTCAGTCAGGAAAGCAAAGGCCAGCTTTTTCAAGCAGAAATGTAGCTCTAACTCCAAAAAGTTCTGGGACACTGTAAAGTCCATGGAGAACAAGAGCACCTCCTCCCAGCTTCCCACTGCACTAGGTAACACGGTCACCACTGATAAATCCATGATAATGGAACATTTCAATAAGCATTTCTCAACGGCTGGCCATGCCTTCGTCCTGGCTTCTCTAACCCCGGCCAACAGCTCCCCCCCCGCAGCTACTCGCCAAGCCTCCCCAGCTTCTCCTTCACCCGAATCCAGCCTTGGTTTCTCTAATGACTGCCTCGCCTGGTTCACCAACTACTTTGCAGACAGAGTTCATTGTGTAAAATCGGAGGGTCTGTTGTCCGGACCTCTGGCAGTCTCTATGGGGGTACCACAGGGTTCAATTCTTGGGCCGACTCTTTTCTCTGTATATATCAATGATGTCGCTCTTGCTGCGGGCGATTCCCTGATCCACCTCTACGTAGACGACACCATTCTGTATACTTCTGGCCCTTCCTTGGACACTGTGTTAACTAACCTCCAGACGAGCTTCAATGCCATACAACACTCCTTCCGTGGCCTCCAACTGCTCTTAAATGCTAGTAAAACCAAATGCATGCTTTTCAACCGTTCGCTGCCCACACCCGCCCGCCCGACTAGCATCACCACCCTAGACGGTTCCGACCTAGAATATGTGGACAACTATAAATACCTAGGTGTCTGGCTAGACTGTAAACTCTCCTTCCAGACTCATATTAAACATCTCCAATCTAAAATCGAATCTAGAATTGGCTTTCTATTTTGAAACAAAGCCTCCTTCACTCACGCCGCCAAACTTACCCTAGTAAAACTGACTATCCTACCGATCCTCGACTTCGGCGATGTCATCTACAAAATAGCTTCCAATACTCTACTCAGCAAACTGGATGCAGTCTATCACAGTGCCATCTGTTTTGTTACCAAATCACCTTATACCACCCACCACTGCGGCCTGTATGCTCTAGTCGGCTGGCCCTCGCTACATATTCGTCGCCAGACCCACTGGCTCCAGGTCATCTATAAGTCTATGCTAGGTAAAGCTCCGACTTATCTCAGTTCACTAGTCACGATAACAACACCCACCCGTAGCACACGTTCCAACAGGTATAATTCACTGATCATCCCCAAAGCCAACACCTCATTTGGCCGCCTTTCCTGCCAGTTCTCTGCTGCCAGTGACTGGAACAAATTGCAAAAATCGCTGAAGTTGGAGACTTTTATTTCTCTCACCAACTTTAAACATCAACTATCTGAGCAGCTAACCGATCGCTGCAGCTGTACATAGTCCATCTGTAAATAGCCCAACCAATCTACCTACCTCATCCCCATTGTTTTGTTTCTGCTCTTTTGCACACCAGTATCTCTACTTGCACATCATCATCTGCTCATTTATCACTCCACTGTTAATCTGCTAAATTGTAATAATTCGCTCCTACGGCCTATTTATCGCCTACCTCCTCATGCCTTTTGCACACACTGTATATAGACTTTCTTTTTTCTACTGTGTCATTGACTTGTTTATTGTGTTATTGGCTTGTTTATTGTTTACTCCATGTGTAACTGTGTTGTTGTCTGTGTCACACTGCTCTGCCTTATCTTGGCCAGGTTGCAGTTGCAAATGAAAACTTGTTCTCAACTAGCCTACCTGGTTAAATAAAGGTGAAATAAAATGAATTTAAAAATAAAAAGATCTCTGTCTCTTCTCTCTCTCTCTCCTCTCTCTCGTCAGAGTTGTGTGGGTCAGCTAGAAGAAGAGTCTCTCTTCAACCCTCTCTCTCTGAGGAGTAACCTCTACCAGCACCTAAGGAGCAGGGGCCTACTGTCACCACCCTCATATCCATACAGGTACCTACTGTCACCACCCTCATATCCATACAGGTACCTACTGTCACCACCCTCATATCCATACAGGTACCTACTGTCACCCTCATATCCATACAGGTACCTACTGTCACCACCCTCATATCCATACAGGTGACTGCTGTCACCACCCTCATATCCATACAGGTACTTGCTGTCACCACCCTTACTACAATACAACAGTTGATCTGTCATTTCCCCTACAGACCCCAACAGACTCCCCGCAGGGACCAACCACGGCCAGCAGTGGGCCCGTCAACTACACCCGCTCGACAGCCAAGACAGGTTTGTTTGTCCCTGTTCAGTCTACTACTAACGATCCTTAACTCTGTTTCTCCGTTTCTATGACCACAGAACCATCTTTTTCTCTGCTCATGATGTGTTCCTGGTGAATGATTAGTTTAACCGTTGGACATTTATGACTGGGGTCAAAGTTCATGGTTATACTTGAGCTGTTTGTTATGTTTCAACTTGATTGTAGTGTACTAACATTCACACAAGATATACTCAACACAAAAAATATAAACGAAACATGTAACGATTTTTTCAAAGATTTTACTGAGTTACAGTTCATATAAGGAAATCAGTCAATTGAAATAATTAATTAGGCCCTAATCTATGGATTTCACATGACTGGGAATACAGATATGCTTCTGTTGGTCACAGACGCCTTTAAAAGAAGGAAGGGGATTGGATCAGAAAACCAGTCTGTATCTGGTCTCGCCACCATTTGACTCATCTCCTTCACATAGAGTTGATCGGGCTGTTAATTGTGGCTTGTAGAATGTTGTCCCACTCCTCTTCAATGGCTGTGCGAAGTTGCTGGATATTGGCGGGAAATGTAACACGCCGTCGTACACGTCGATCCAGAGCATCCCAAACATGCTTAATGGGCGACATGTCTGGTGAGGATGCAGGCCATGGAAGAACGGGGACAATTTCAGCTTCCAGGAATTGTGTACAGATCCTTGCAACATGGGGCTGTGCATTATCATGATGAAACATGAGTTGATGGCCGCGGGATGAATGGCATGACAATGGGCCTCAGGATCTCGTCACGGTATCTCTGTGCAGTGGTGATTTTAGTATGTAAATCTTGGTGGGTCAACAAAAAAAAATGTGCGATACATGCCAGCAAAGCAACAACACTAAACAACACATGAATTGAACTATAACGGTTCATTCAGCCTCATTTACTGCCTTTTAAAAAAACATAGCTGATATGGCTGACTTGCTTAAACAAATGTGGTTTCTACTGACAATTGAGATGTACAAACTATGGCATAAGGGGGACGACGAGCGGATAAGAGGCAATCCGTAATTTCGATTAAGACATTGAGGGAGGTAGGACGGACGTAGTCAATATACTATGTGTTCCGCACTTTTGAAATGTACAGCAACAGAATTCAGAACGTGGGCCGTTTTTACAGTGTTCTCCCTGTACACCAAGTCAGAACCGTAAGATAAATAAAGGGGGCCTAGAAGCAGACAATGAAAGCTCTTACAATATTCAATTATTATATTTCTCAAAAACAGGTTATAGGCTACATGTTCACCACCAAGTCAGAACAGTAGATGAAATTAAGAGGTGAAAATAGACCAATTTATTAGGGTGAGGCACATGGGCTACTAACAGCTTACTACACAACATACACTTAGTATTACTTTCTTGTTGTATTATGATATAGATTATATAAATGTTTTATTATGATATAGATTGTATAGATGATATAGATGATATAAATTATATAGATTATATAGATGTTATATTATGATATAAATGATATAGATGTTGTATTGTGATATAGATGATATAGATTATATAGATATAGATTATATAAATTATATAGATTATATAGATGTTTTATTATGATATAGATTATATAAATGATATAGATTATATAGATGATAGATTATATGAATGATATAGATTATATAGATGATAGATTATATAAATGATATAGATTATATAAATTATAGATTATATAAATGACATATAATTTATATAATCTATAGATGTTGTATTATGATATAGATGTTATAGATTATATACATTTAATAGATGATATAGATTATATAAATTATATAGATTATATAGATGTTTTATTATGATATAGATGTTATAGATTATATACATTTAATAGATGATATAGATTATATAAATGATATAGATTATATAAATGATATAGACTATATAGATGATATAGATTATATAAATGATATAGATTATATAAATGATATAGACTATATAAATGATATAGACTATATAAATGATATAGACTATATAAATGATAGACTATATAAATGATATAGATTATATAAATGATATAGATTATATAAATGATATAGACTATATAAATGATAGACTATATAAATGATATAGATTATATAAATGATATAGATTATATAAATGATATAAATGATATAGACTATATAAATGATATAGACTATATAAATGATATAGATTATATAAATGATAGACTATATAAATGATATAGACTATATAAATGATATAGATTATATAAATGATATAGATTATATAAATGATATAGACTATATAAATGATATCGATGTTGTATTATGATATAGATTATATACATTTAATAGATATAGATTATATAAATGATATAGATTATATACATTTAATAGATGATATAGATTATATAAATGATATAGATTATATAAATGATATAGATGTTGTATTATGATATAGATTATATACATTTAATAGATATAGATTATATAAATGATATAGATTATATACATTTAATAGATGATATAGATTATATAAATGATATAGATGTTGTATTATGATATAGCTGATAATTTTACGTCTGAAAGTATGCACTAGATGGCAGTATTTTACTTCTTGACTTCAGAGACATATTTAGCAAAAGTTTCTCACACGCACACACGCACTCACTCACTCAAACATACAGTCACTCATACACACACACTCTGTCTCCAGGGTGATTTCATTGTATTAGAGGAGTGATTGAGCGAATCGAATCGCCCTGTCTCAATCTGGGTCAGAGAGACGAGAGAGAGCGGAACTGGAACTGTCACCCGGCCGTTACCGTGGAGACTTCTCTGTGTCTTCCAATGATTACCTCACAACCAATAGACTTCTTCTTTTTAGTCAATTCTTAGGTATTCTTTTAGCCTGAGTTGCCAGTCTGTTGGTGCTATGAACTCCTAGTCACTCATTATCATGCCATACATGTCGCTATCAGCTATTACTACAGCCCATAGTGTTTCCTGATCAGGTCATTTGGTTTTGTGTGTGTGTGTGTGTGTGTGTGTGTGTGTGTGTGTGTGTGTGTGTGTGTGTGTGTGTGTGTGTGTGTGTGTTAGCTTTATGGGTCATCTCTGATAAGGTCTCCTGCAATGCAAATAGATCATGTAATGTGACAGTGATTCACTCTCTCCCCCTGACCTCTCTCAATTCAAAGGGCTTCATTGGCATGGGAAACATATGCTTACATTGCCAAAGCAAGTGAAATAGATAATTAACTTAAGTGAAATAAACAAGAAAAAGTGAACAGTAAATATTACTCATAAAAGTTCCAAAAGAATAAAGACATTTAAAATGTCATATTATGTCTATATATAGTTTTGTAACAATGTGCAAATAGTTAAAGTGCAAAAGGGAAAATAAATAAACATAAATATAGGTTGTATTTACAATGGTGTTTGTTCTTCACTGGTTGCCCTTTGCTTGTTGCAACAAGTCACAAATCTTGCTGTGATGGCACACTGTGGTATTTCACCCAATAGATTTGAGTTGTCAGGGTGGCTATCAGGGTGGGTATCAGGGTGACCAAATAGATATGGGAGTTAATCAAAATTGAATTAGTTTTCAAATTCTTTGTGGGTCTGTGTAATCTGAGGGAAATATGTGTCTCTAATATGGTCATACATTTGGCACGAAGTTAGGAAGTGCAGCTCAGTTTCCAACTCATTTTGTGGGCAGTGTGCACATAGCCTGTCGTCTCTTGACAGACAGGTCTGCCTCTCTCTCTCTCTCTCTCTCTCCCTCCTCCCCCTTAACGGTATCTCACCTCTCTCGTCTATTTCTGTCTTTCTCTCTGTCACTTTCTCTTTCCACTCCCTTTCTAGTAAATAACTAAATGCTTTGTAATGTGAAATACACAGTGACTTTGTCTTTGTCCCTTTATCTCCCTCTCTCTGGCTTTAATGGCACGGGAAACATGTTAACATTGCCAGAGCAAGTGAACTAAACTCAGCAAAAAAATAAACGTCCTCTCACTGTCAACTGCGTTTATTTTCAGCAAACTTAACATGTGTAAATGTTTGTATGAACATAACAAGATTCAACAACTGAGACATAAACTGAACAAGTTCCACAGACATGTGACTAACAGAAATTGAATAATGTGTCCCTGAACAAAGGGGGGGGTCAAAATCAAAAGTAACAGTCAGTATCTGGTGTGGCCACCAGCTGCATTAAGTACTGCAGTGCATCTCCTCCTCATGGACTGCACCAGATTTGTCAGTTCTTGCTGTGAGATGTTACCCTACTCTTCCACCAAGGCACCTGCAAGTTCCCGGATATTTCTGGGGGGAGTGGCCCTAGCCCTCATCCTCCAATCCAACAGGTCCCAGACGTGCTCAATGGGATTGAGATCCGGGCTATTCGCTGGCCATGGCAGAACACTGACATTCCTGTCTTGCAGGAAATCACGCACAGAACGAGCAGTATGGCTGGTGGCATTGTCATGTTAGGATGAGCCTGCAGGAAGGGTACCACATGAGGGAGGAGGATGTCTTCCCTGTAACGCAGTGTTGAGATTGCCTGAAATGACAACAAGCTCAGTCCGATGATGCTGTGACACACCGCCCCAGACCATGACGGACCCTCCACCTCCAAATCGATCCCGCTCCAGAGTACAGGCCTCGGTGTAACACTCATTCCTTCGACGGTAAACGTGAATCCGACCAGCACCCCTGGTGAGACAAAACCGCTACTCGTCAGTGAAGAGCACTTTTTACCAGTCCTGTCTGGTCCATAGACGGGGGGTTTGTGCCCATAGGCAACGTTGTTGCCGGTGATGTCTGGTGAGAACCTGCCTTACAACAGGCCTACAAGCCCTCAGTCCAGCCTCTCTCAACCTATTGCCGACAGTCTGAACACTGATGGAGGGATTGTGCGTTCCTGGTGTAACTCGGACAGTTGTTGTTGCCATCCTGTACCTGTCCCGCAGGTGTGATGTTCGGATGTACCGATCCTGTGCAGGTGTTGTTACATGTGGTCTGCCACTGTGAGGATGATCAGCTGTCCGTCCTGTCGCCCTGTAGTCTTTGAAAAACAGGGTCCTGAAAAAAGGGACGTTACTTTTTTTTGCTAAATTTAGATAATCTACAAAAGTGAAATAAACAATAAAAATGTACATCCAAAGAATAAAGACATTATACATTTAATATTATGTGCAAATAGTTAAGGTACAAAAGGGAAAATAAATTAACATAAATATGAGTTGTATTTACAACGGTGTTTGTTCTCTCTCCCACACAATACGCAGGAACTTACTCCTTCTTCTCTATCTCCTCCCTCCATCCCTCTCAGCAGCAGCAGCAGCAGCAGGGTCGTCAGTTCCAGGGGGGTAACAGGAGAGTCAGGGCCACCGTGGCGCCCCTCCCCTCAGCCCCTCCTCCCTCTAAGATGTCTCGCCCCACCCTCACCATGACCCCAGACCCCCGGGCCACCACCACACCCCTCTGTTCCCACGACGACGATTTGCTGATGATGCTGTGAGACTATTATTGCACCTCTCTCCAGAGTGAAGTTTCCCCTGATAGATTGATAGTACTGATAGATAGTACTGATAGATTCATTTTGTTATTTTTTTACTGAACTTTTTATTTATTCACGGGATCCCAGTTGAGACCAGTGTCTCATTCACAATGGAGTCCTGAGAACAAACATCTCAAAAGATGATAGTTCAATGAAACAGCAAAAATGTACTACAGGAGATAGACCCACCAAAGCTCAACAACACCAATAACAGCTCAACAACACTAATAACAGCTCAACAACACCAATAACAACACGAATAACCCACCACAGCTCAACAACACCAATAACAGCTCAACAGCACTAATAACACCTCAACAACACTAACAACATACCACAGCTCAACAACACTAATGACGCACCACAGCTCAACAACACTAATAACAGCTCAACACTAGTAACCCACCACAGCTCAACAACACTAAAAGCAGCTCAGCAACACTAACAACCCGCCACAGCTCAACAACACCAATGACCCACCACAGCTCAACAACGCTAATAACCCACCACAGCTCAACAATACTAATAACAGCTCAACAACACACCACAGCTCAACAACACTAATGACCCACCACAGCTCAACAACGCTAATAACCCACCACAGCTCAACAATACTAATAACAGCTCAACAACACTAATAACCCACACAGCTCAACAACACTAATAACCCACCACAGCTCAACAACACTAATGACCCACCACAGCTCAACAACGCTAATAACCCACCACAGCTCAACAATACTAATAACAGCTCAACAACACTAATAACCCACACAGCTCAACACCACTAATACCCCACCACAGCTCAACAACACTAATACCCCACCACAGCTCAACAATACTAATAACAGCTCAACACTAATACCCCACCACAGCTCAACAACACTAATACCCCACCACAGCTCAACAATACTAATAACAGCTCAACAACACTAATAACCCACCACAGTTCAACAACGCTAATAACCCACCACCGCTCAACAATGCTAATAACAGCTCAACAACACTAATAACACACCACAGCTCAACAACGCTAATAACCCGGCACAGCTCAACAACACTAATGACAGCTCAACAACACTAATAACCCACTACAGCTCAACAACACTAATAACCCACCACAGCTCAACAACACTAATGACCCACCACAGCTCAGCAACAGTAATAACAGCTCAACAACACGAATAACCCACACAGCGCAACACTAATAACCCACCACAGTTCAACAACACTAATAACCAACCACAGCTCAACAATGCTAATAACCCACCACAGCTCAACAATACTAATAACAGCTCAACAACACTAATAACACACCACAGCTCAACAACACTAATAACCCACCACAGCTCAACCATGCTAATAACCCACCACAGCTCAACAACACTAACACACCACTGCTCAACAACACTAATAACAGCTCAACAACACTAATAACCCACCACAGCTCAACAACACTAACACACCACAGCTCAACAACACTAATAACAGCTCAACAACACTAATAACCCACCACAGCTCAACAACACTAACACACCACAGCTCAACAATACTAATAACCCACCACAGCTCAACAACACTAATAACAGCTCAACAACACTAATAACACACCACAGCTCAACAACGCTAATAACCCACCACAGCTCAACAACACTAATGACCCACCACAGCTCAGCAACAGTAATAACAGCTCAACAACACGAATAACCCACACAGCGCAACAACACTAATAACCCACCACAGTTCAACAACACTAATAACCAACCACAGCTCAACAATGCTAATAACCCACCACAGCTCAACAATACTAATAACAGCTCAACAACACTAATAACACACCACAGCTCAACAACACTAATAACCCACCACAGCTCAACCATGCTAATAACCCACCACAGCTCAACAACACTAACACACCACTGCTCAACAACACTAATAACAGCTCAACAACACTAATAACCCACCACAGCTCAACAACACTAACACACCACAGCTCAACAACACTAATAACAGCTCAACAACACTAATAACCCACCACAGCTCAACAACACTAACACACCACAGCTCAACAATACTAATAACCCACCACAGCTCAACAACACTAATAACAGCTCAACAACACTAATAACACACCACAGCTCAACAACGCTAATAACCCACCACAGCTCAACAACACTAATAACACACCACAGCTCAACAACGCTAATAACCCACCACAGCTCAACAACACTAATAACAGCTCAACAACACTAATAACAGCTCAACAATACTAATAACCCACCACAGCTCAACAACACTAATAACAGCTCAACAACACTAATAACAGCTCAACAACGCTAATAACCCACCACAGCTCAACACTAATAACAGCTCAACAACACTAATAACAGCACAACAACACTAATAACACACCACAGCTCAACAACACTAATAACTTTCCACAACCAACCACCATACTAATAACCCACCAGAACACGAACAAACCACCACTATCAACCAAAGCCGATGCTGTGAGACTGTTATTCCAACTCGCTCCAGGGTGAAGTTTCTCCTAGACACAGACCGATGCTGTGAGATTGTTATTCCAACTCGCTCCAGGGTGAAGTTTCTCCTAGACACAGACCGATGCTGTGAGATTGTTATTCCAACTCGCTCCAGGGTGAAGTTTCTCCTAGACACAGACCGATGCTGTTGAGATTGTTATTCCAACTCGCTCCAGGGTGAAGTTTCTCCTAGACACAGACCGATGCTGTTGAGATTGTTATTCCAACTCGCTCCAGGGTGAAGTTTCTCCTAGACACAGACCGATGCTGTTGAGACTGTTATTCCACCTCGCTCCAGGGTGAAGTTCCCCCTAGACACAGACCGATGCTGTGAGACTGTTATTCCACCTCGCTCTAGGGTGAAGTTTCTCCTAGACACAGACCGATGCTGTGAGATTGTTATTCCAACTCGCTCCAGGGTGAAGTTTCTCCTAGACAGAGACCGATGCTGTTGAGATTGTTATTCCAACTCGCTCCAGGGTGAAGTTTCTCCTAGACACAGACCGATGCTGTTGAGATTGTTATTCCAACTCGCTCCAGGGTGAAGTTTCTCCTAGACACAGACCGATGCTGTTGAGACTGTTATTCCACCTCGCTCCAGGGTGAAGTTTCTCCTAGACACAGACCGATGCTGTGAGATTGTTATTCCACCTCGCTCCAGGGTGAAGTTTCTCCTAGACACAGACCGATGCTGTTGAGACTGTTATTCCACCTCGCTCCAGGGTGAAGTTTCCTCCTAGACACAGACCGATGCTGTTGAGACTGTTATTCCACCTCGCTCCCGGGTGAAGTTTCCCCGAGACACAGACCGATGAACATCTACTGACGATGCCGTGTTAGACTGAACTCAACCAATAAGCTCAACATGCAAGTAGGCCCCCCCCCCGATGTTATACTCAAAGCACTTTAACATACAAGCAAGCATGTTTCTCTTAGGTACAGATCTAGGATCATCTTTGCCTGCCCCAATCCTAACAAATAACCATTAGTGGGGGAAATGTAACATTGACCCAAGATCAGCGTCTAGGGGACAACTTCACCCTACTCCCTCGAGCTCCAAGCAACTTCTACTGACCTCTTAAGGAAGAGACATGGCAAACACGCAAGTAGACTCACGAATGCTATACTCGAGGAACGAGCCAGTTCAACCCTTACCCTGAGGGACTGCAATTCTAGGCCACATCCAAAGTTTGTAAACAAGATGGACACCCTTCCAACTGTTCATATGGTAGAGTCATTTGTACAGTGAGTCGGTGAGGCCTCAAAAGAAGCTCAGTCAGCGTTAAACAGAGAAACACCGTAAAACAAACCCTGCAACCACACACACACACACACACACACACTTCCTACAGTAACCCTGCAACCACACACACACACACACACACTCTTCCTACAGTAACCCTGCAACCACACACACACACACACTCTTCCTACAGTAACACTGCAATCACACACACACACTCTTCCTACAGTAACCCTGCAACCACACACACACACACTCTTCCAACAGTATGGTTAGAGCTATAGTTGTTTCATGGATTTAACACCCCTATTAAAAACCTTCTCACAATACTTAATTAGTTAGATTTCGTTTCGATGCTGCTGAGGCGGCATAAAAAGCAACCAATTAAAGACCAGAAAAAAAAAAAAAGACTGATTTAAACAGGTTCGATGTGTAAAACGCAGGCATTGTCTGCATTGTCCCACCCCAGTAGTCAAACGCCTGCTGTGTACTGCTGAGACATAATAAACAGAGGGGGTCTCTCTCTCTCTCTCTCTCTTCAGTTCCAAAGGGCACCCTATTCTCTGCTTAGTGTACTACATCTGACCAGAGCCCTATGGACCAGCCCTGTCAGTCCTAGTCACAAGTACTGCACTATATAGGGAATAGGGTGCAGTTTGAGACGTAGACGAGGGCTGTAATCTAGGGGAAACGGAAGCTGGATCAGGGGGGTAACGGAGGGGGTAAAGGAAGCTGGATCGACTGATGGAGGGGGTACTGGAGGAACAGGTCAGAGTGGGGTTGAGGCTAGAACTGAGGTTGTTGTGTGACGATGTCATTCAAGGAGTTCGGTCACACACTCATAATTACACATACACACACACACTTGAGTGGTTAAACAGGCTCCCGCCATTCCGCCCACCCACTGAACTCTACAACCCTGAAGAGTATGACACTGTGGCATCACGGCGTTGTGATGTCACACAAGACTTGGCACAAGACTTGAAACTGTCAGCCAATTGTTAAACAGGCTCCCGCCATTCCACCCACTCACAGTGTCCGGGTGATGTCATGGCATTGTGATGTCACACAAGACAGCCAATCGTTTAAAAGGCTCTCGCCATTCCACCCACTCACAGTGTCCGGGCGAGGTCATGGCATTGTGATGTCACAGAACAGAACCCCTCCACCCACTGAGAGATGAATTTCAGTCACTGACCAAGTTCAGGTGTTTTTTTGTGTGTTCTTGCCTGACTTGTATATTTTATTGTTTATCTTTGTCAACAACAAAAAAAAACATAAATTTCACCCACTTGTGACATCACAGAGCTTTGATATGGAAACCTGTCTCTCATCTCAACTACTCTCTGATATAAACCACAACTCCCCATATTGAAACTTTGATAGAAGTTCTGTTTGACTGGCTGTGAATGTAGTTGAATGTAGTCAGTGTTGTTCTTTTAAATGTTCACAAAAATGTTCATGTTCTGTTGTGGTCCTCTGTTGTGTTAGTTGCCACTTAACCCTCATTTGCTCCATTGGGCGCCGTACTACTATGGCTGACCCTGTAAAGCAACACATTTCACTGAACCTATCCAGTGTACTGTATGTGATAATACTTTAACTGTACAGATCAACATATATTCAAATAAAACAAGTTCCTGCATGTGGAACCTGCTAGTTTCAGTTGTGATCAGCAGTTATCAACTGATTAGAAGTCCCTGTGGCCAAATAGTGACACACCCAAAGCATACGCATCACACACACAAACTAAAACACAAGGGGGAAGATCTCAATGACATACTTCTGGGCGTCATCTCCTTCTCAAAACCTACTGTATGAGAAAGCCAGAGGTCCCTCAACCTTGTCCTCCAATGTGTTTTGAGAAGGACGCGGGTTAATGTTAGTTCAGAGGGCTGGTGTGCCCTTCATACTGGACTTCCTCTTTTCACAGCCGTTTCAGTTTCAGTTGTGTGTGTGTGTGTGTGTGTGTGAGTGTGAGTGTGAGTGTGTGTGTGAGTGTGAGTGTGTGTGTGAGTGTGTGTGAGTGTGTGTGTGTGTGTGTGAGTGTGTGTGTGTGTGAGTCAGAGAGAGGACAATCGAAGGAACAAGCTGAGCAGGGGGCATATTTTTCTGCTGCGGTGCAGAGTTAGAGGAGAGGACAAGGAAATGAAACGCACAGACACAGGAAGTCAACGCGATGCTACTACCCTGAGTCAACCACTGAGATAGAAGTAGTTTAACAATGTACCGAATCACAAAATCTATGAATAAACTTCTGGGATGTCAAGCTAAGTTTAACGGAAGTCTACACAGGCGAGGAAGTCAAAGTAAATCTTCCCAATAAAGAGAAATGAAGGAAAATAAAGAGACGAACTAAAACTTCTAAGTTTCCAAATGGCACCCTCAAGTCCCTCTTTACTTCTGACCAAATCAAATTCTATTGGTCACATACACATGTTAAACAGATGTTAATTGTGTTGCGAAATGCTTGCGTTTCTTGCTCCGACAAGTAAGTGACATCTAACAAGTAATATGTAACAATTTCACAACAATACACACAAATCTAAAGTAAAGGAATGGAATTAAGAATATATAAATATTTGGATGAGCAATGTCTGAGTGGCACTGACTAAAATACAGTAGAATATAATACAGTATATACACATGAGATGAGTAATGCAAAATATGTAAGCATTATTAAAGTGACTAGTGTTCTATTATTAAAGTGGCCAGGGATTTCAAGTCTTATGTACAGTGGGGTAAAAAAGTATTTAGTCAGTAACAAAGGAACTAAGGTCAGAAGGTGACAATCAGACTGTTAAATAGCCACCACTAACACCTTAGAGGCTGCTGCACTATATATAGTGGGGCAAAAAAATAATAATTGTCAGCCACCAATTGTGCAAGTTCTCCCACTTAAAAAGATGAGAGAGGCCTGTAATTGTCATCATAGGTACACTTCTACTATGACAGACAAAATGAGAAAAAAAATCCAGAAAATCACATTGTAGGATTTTTAATGTATTTATTTGCAAATTATGGTGGAAAATACATATTTGGTCAATAACAAAAGTTTATCTCAATACTTTATCTCGGACAGCCCGTCAGGAAGTCCAGAACCCAGTTGCACAGGGCGGGGTTCCGACCCAGGGCCCCGAGCTTAATGATGAGCTATGGTGTTGAATGCTGAGCTACAGTCAATGAACAGCATTCGTACATAGGTATTCCTCTTGTCCAGATGGGATAGGGCAGTGTGCAGTGCGATGGCGATTGCATCGTCTGTGGATCTATTGGGGCGATAAGCAAATTTAAGTGGGTCTAGAGTGACATGTAAGGTGGAGGTGATATGATCCTTGAATAGTCTCTCAAAGCACTTCATGATGACAGAATTGAGTGCTACGGGCTAGTCATTTAGTTCAGTTACCTTTGCCTTCTTGGGTACAAGAACAATGGTGGCCATCTTGAAGCATGTGGGGACAGAAGACTGGGATAGCGAGAGATTGAATATGTCCGTAAACACTCCAGTCAGCTAGTCTGCACATGCTCTGAGGACGCGGCTAGTGATGCCGTCTGGGCCGGCAGCCTTGCGAGGGTTAACACGCTTAAATGTCGTACTCACAACAACCACGGAGAAGGAGAGCCCACAGTCCTTGGTAGCGGGCCGCGTCGGTGGCACTGTGTTATCCTCAAAGAGGTTGAAAAGGGTGTTAAGCTTGTCCACAAGCAAATCATCGGTGTCCGTGACATGGCTGGATGTTCTCTTTGTAATCTGTGATTTCCTGTAGACCCTGCCACATGTCTGAGCCATTGAATTGTGACTCTTTCTGTACTGAGGACTTGCTTGTTTTCCTTATGGAGGGATTTTTTTATTTATTTTACCTTTATTTAACTAGGCAAGTCAGTTAAGAACAAATTCTTATTTTCAATGATGGCCTAGGAACAATGGGTTAACTGCCTTGTTCAGGGCCAGAATGACAGATTTTTTACCTTGTCAGCTCACGGATTCGATCTTGCAACCTTTCGGTTACTAGTCCAACGTTCTAATCACTAGGCTACCTGCCGCCCTGGAATAACTACGCTGTTTGTATTTGGCCATTTTCCCAGTCACCTTGTTAATTGCGGTGGTTTGCGCTTTCAGTTTTGCGCGAATGCAAACAGTTTCTGGTTTGGGTAGGTTTTAATAGTCCCAGTGGGAACAACATCTACTATACATTTCCTAATAAACTCAGTCACCGTATCTGTGTATTCGTCAATGTTATTCTCAGAGGCTACTTGGAACATATCCCAGTCGGCGGGATCAAAACAATAGTGAAGCATGATTGGTCAGACCAGCATTGAATAGTCCATAGCACGGGTACTTCCTGTTTGAGTGTCTGTATATAGGCAGGGAGGAGCAAAATGGAGTTGTGATCAGATTTGCCAAAAGGAGGACAGAGGAGGGCTTTGTAGGCATTTCGGGAAAGCTGAGTAGAAGTGGTCCAATGTTGTACCAGAGCGAGTGCTACAGTCAATGGTGTTAGCAGAACTTCGCTAGCGTTTTTCTCAGATTAGCTTTGTTAAAAATCCCTGGCTACAATAAATACAGCCTCAGGAAATGTGGTTTCCAGTTTGCATAGAGTCCAGTGTAGTTCTTTTGAGGGCCGTCGAGGTATCGGCTTGAGGGAGAATATACACGGCTGTGACTATAACCGAAAATAATTATCTTGGGAGGTAATACGGTCAGCATTTGATTGTGTGGTATTCTAGGTCGGGTGAACGAAAGGACTTGAGTTCCTGTACGTTATCACTGTAACACCACGAGTCGTTTAATTATATAAACATACACCATCGCCCTTCTTCCCAGAGAGATATTTATTCCTGTCTGCGCGATGAACTGAGAACCTAACTGGCTGTACGGACTCAGACAGTATATCCCGAGAGCCATGTTTCCGTGAAACAGAATATGTTGCAATCCCTGATGTCTCTCTGGAAGGAGATCCTCACCCTGAGCTCGTCTACTTTATTAGCCAAAGACTGAACATTAGCGAGTAATATACTCGGAAGCGGTGGGTGGTGTGCGCGCCTCCTGAGTCGGACTAGAAGTCCACGCCGAATACTTTTGGATCAGCCTCTGGAATAAGTTCAAATCCCAAGGGGGGTACGAAAAAAGGATCCAAATCGGGAAAGTCGTATTCCTGGTCGTATAGCTGGTAATGCTGGTGAGTTACCGCCGCTCTGATATCCAAAAGTTATTTCCGGCTGTGTGTAATAACACAAAACATTTCCTGGGCTAATAATGTAAGAAATAACCATCTTGTGCCTCATGGATACAGATTGAAGAGATCTGAGTGATTCAGCTTCTTGAGTGCCTTGATGGCAGACGCGTGGGAGACCAGACAGCTGTAAACACACGGCGAGACAGGACAGCTGTAAACACACAGCGAGACACACACACAGTACAGACACAGTACACACGGTACACAGAGGTTAATAGAAAATACCTGCTGGCCGGATGTTATCAGGCATCCAGGCTGTAACACACACACACAGACACACACACACAGTCAGACACAGAGAGAGTTACACACACAGTCAGACACTCAGGTTAAATTGAGTTATGGCGCAGATGAGATCCTTGGGACGCCCCTCCCCCCATTGGTTAAGGTTTAGGGTAGGGTCGTCCCAAGGAACCCCGGATAGCACTAACCATAACAGCTGTCTAAAAGGTCAGAGGGAAAGCACGGGAGGAGAGAAACATTTAGGCACTTCCTCACTGAATAAACTAAACCACTGGAGCTAGGCTGAAATATAGCAGACAGTCCCCACACACAATAACACAAAGTCAGACAATATATTTAAATAGATCATTCACACATTAAATGTAAGGTTAAAGGTGTGTGAGAGACAGAGAGAGAGAGAAGAGGTGAGTGTTCATGCTCTCAACGATAGCATTATGACATCTTCTAGAATCCCCATTTTGTTTTGTTGTTTTCCTAACGACCGGCTGCTACCGAGGCCATGAAATTGACCTGAAAGATTCCTTTCTTTCTTTTCACCGAGGCGTTCTGTTGTCTGGTTGTTGTTAGCAACGTTCCAGGGACGCCAGCGCTAGCATGCCGTGAATCTTAACCAAGACCTCAGGAAAAAAAACAAATGAGAGAGAAAAAAAAAAAGGGATTTAAAAAAAAAAAACTTTAAGAAAACTAACTAAATTGAAGTGAATGAAAGAATGCTGGCTAAATTAACATAGTGTCTGGTTGGCTGTTATAGGCCTTTTCCTGTCTGTCTCTCTCTTCCCTCTTTCTCCTCTTTCTTCCACATACCTTCTCGTTCTCCCTTTTCCTCACTCGTCACCTCACACAAACACTTTCTCTGACTTCTTTTTAAAAATGTTTTATTGTCTCACCATTTTCTCTCTCAAACGTTCCTGTCTTTCTCTTCCCTCTTTCCTTCCAGCTCCTTTACCTCGCGATTATATTTTAGATACACCTCCACCCCCCCCCCCCCCCCATCTTTCTGAATCCCTGGTATCTCCACCACTTTGCCCTCCTCTCTCAACCTATACAGACCCACATACACACACCACACCACTCGCACAGTTTAACCTGTAGTTTCGAAAACGAGGGAGCAGACATAAAAACTTCTGTCTTCCTCATTAAACTCTGTTTCAACTCGTTACAAAACACACTCTGGTCCAATCCAAAGGTCACATCTGTCAAATAAATAAAAAATATATCTGACTATTCTATAGGGATAGTCCACACACACACACACACACACACACACACACACACACACACACAGCTGTTTTGAGTTTATTTTGACCAATAGGTTTCTCAATTCAATCTGTGACACTGTAGTTGGAATGAATTTTGCTTTAGATGGATAACACTAAATATAGTTATTTTTTTCTCCGATTTTTATTAATAGAATTTTTATCATATTTACAACACAGCACAGCTGTTTTTGACACACAGAAAGAAGAAAAAAAACACACACCTGCATTACATGTTTAGTAGCTGGAGATAGGTACAACAACAAACAAAATGAACAAAGGGTGCCCTATTCCCTATGAAGTGCACTACTTTTGACCAGGACCCATAGGACTCTAGTCAAAAGTAATACACCAAATAGGGAACATAGTGCCACTTGGGACACAGACAAAACAATCACATGTTGTGTCCATTGACGTCCCAATTCTGAAAGTCCCCCATTTCATAAGTTCTCGATCTCCCAACAGTTGAGTCTCCATAGTTTAGACGTGATGATGAAAAAAATAACAATCACAGTTTTTTTTTTGCTCTAAAATGTCTGTTTGAAGGTTACAGATTATGATGAGTGATTAGCATCATATCAGTTTACAAAGCAGAAACATGTTATAGTCTTTCCAGTAAGTGCATAGTCAACATTGACACAGCCACACACACACACACACACACACACACACACACACACGTCTCCCGCTGACACGCAGAACACTCAACTTGCTGCAACCACATAAGTATTTCCCACTTCTGAGTGTGTGTCCCAAATGTGTGTCCTATTCTCTATTGAAGTACACTCTTTTTTAACCAGGGTCTATAGGGCCCTGGTCAAAAGTAGTGCACTATAATTAGGGAATAGGGTGCTCTTTGGGACATAACCTGTGTCTCTGTCTGCTTAGCCACATAGAGGTTTATGTTGGCCAACTGTTGTGTTTGACCAAACATTCCACACACACGTCCCATGTCCTCTTGGTTAGCTTTGCTTGCAACCATGGTATGGTACGCGTCTTCCCTGAACTACATGTCCCAAGATGCAACAGGAGAAGATCGCTGGGTCGTGTTTAAAATGGAGTCCCAGGTTGTCCTCACTGTTTCAGTCCGTTTTCTTCCATTTGGTGCCTAATGAATACAACCATCCAGTCCTGTTTAGGGGCTTAAATGTCTCCCAGATTGTCATAGATGATATCAGGGGATCGCAGGCCGGTGTGGGGGTACCAGGGATTGGGAGGGGGCTTGTGTCTCGACACTTTACTGTAGAGCTCTGTGTGCCTACCTTCCCCTCCTCCTTCCCCACCTACACCCCTGGCCCGGTCTCCCCCTCCCCCAACTACACCCCAGGCCCCTCCTCCGCTACTGTTATTATTGTTCAGGTTAGTTGGACCTCCAGGCCCAGCCTTCCCCAGGGGCAGAGGCACGGGATCCTTCCGAGGAAGAGCAGCCTTTTTGGGCTTGGGGGTGGTAGCAGGCTTGGGTGGCCACTTGGAGCCCCCTGGTCCTCTGATGACGAGGGGAGGCTGTGGTTGTTTTCCATAGGAGGGGACTGCGTAGTTGTCTGTAGGCAGGTTGTAGAGCCCCTCGTGGGGCTGAGGAGGGGGGCTGTCTTTTCCCAAAACACCACCTCCTGCTCGCCCCTCTGGTTCATCATAGATGTGTTCGGCGTCGGTGAGTGACGATGACCCTTCCGCCTGACCCCCGAGAGAACGCATGTTCCCCCCTCCTCCTCTCCCCCCTCCTCCTCTCCCTCCTCTCCCTCTCCCTCCTCCTCCTTCGTCCAGCCCCATAACACCCATATTCTGTATCAGATCCAAACTGATTCGATCATAGAGGTCCGAATAGAGGGGATCGGGCTGGTTGTTGCCATGGTTACGACCCCCAATCCCGAAGACCCCTCCATCGTCGCCGAGGGGTCGGAGTCGGGGGGTGGGGATTGGAAGGTTTAGGGAGTTGGGGGTCTGTGTCTTGATTGTATCCACAGGGTCAGAGTAGAGACAGTCGCCGGCGGAGAGAGAGGAGAGACGGACAGAGTCAGCGGGTTCAGAGTACACACTCCCCTGTTCCTCTTGAGACGAGGTCGCTCCGACTCCTTTACCTAAGACAACAAATATTGTATTAATCAATATTAAAATTGGTTTGTCAGTCATCAGCATGTACACACAGTCTACGAAAAAAGACAACAATCAAAGTATTTAAAACGAAAAGAGAGAAAAAACATCAAACGCTTACAATCTCAGTACAATAAAATCACATCACAACTTCCTCCTCCTACTTACAATAAATAATACGTCTAATTTTAGGCACTTTTCAAAACCCCCAGTCACATTAAAATGAGTATGATTCTAAAAGTACACTGAACGTGATGAGACTAACCTCCTCGAGGCATGGGTGAGCGCGGGGGCGTCCCCCCCATTCCTATCACCAACGGCGGTGGCTCTGGTAAACTCCTCCCTTTTTGGTTCTGATTTTGGCTCTTCCCTCCATCTCCCTCCCTCCTCCCGAACACTCCATCGGCTGATCCGGGCTTACTCCCTCCGGAACTGGAATCGCCATCCAGATCCCGGTTAGTGGTGTTGCCGTCGACTACCAGGCCACCTCCCGTTGCCACGGAGCTGCGTTGCTGAATGAGGGCAGGGCCAGGGTCGGATTCCAGGCTGCTCAAATGGTAGCTGGAGTGGCACTCCTCGGCCAGGGCTTTCTGTGATTGGATGGCCTGCTCCACGATGAGGAAGATCTCGTTACCCTGTTTGGTCTCGAAGTTGAAGTTCCCCGGACCAGAATCGCAGCGCCGCCCCGCCTCGAACGAAAACATCACCTGAAAACAAAAGAAACAAACAAACAAACAACAGAATTATACAACATAATCTACATTCTATAGGTCAGATAGCATCCCCCGGAGAGAGGGACAAACAAGCTTTCATTTTATTCTGACTCTTATTTTGATGATAAATGTATAATAACTTAGTGTTATTGTCTCTAGTCTGTGAAATGTTATTGTGAAATTGATACGATTCATAAGACAAGACATCAGGCCGTATAAACAAAACAGCAGCTGACAACAAACACCCATCTCCTAAAAAAACATCTCTAAAGCCACTGACTGAAAGAAAGCAAGTCACCATCATGGTTATGAAGTAAACCCACAGGTCACATACACATGTTTAGCAGATGTTATTGGTCAAATACACATGTTTATCAGATGTTATTGGTCAAATACACATGTTTATCAGATGTTATTGGTCAAATACACATGTTTAGCAGATGTTATTAGTCAAATACACATGTTTAGCAGATGTTATTGGTCAAATACACATGTTTATCAGATGTTATTGGTCAAATACACATGTTTATCAGATGTTATTGGTCAAATACACATGTTTAGCAGATGTTATTGGTCAAATACACATGTTTATCAGATGTTATTGGTCAAATACACATGTTTATCAGATGTTATTGGTCAAATACACATGTTTATCAGATGTTATTGGTCAAATACACATGTTTAGCAGATGTTATTGGTCAAATACACATGTTTATCAGATGTTATTGGTCAAATACACATGTTTATCAGATGTTATTGGTCAAATACACATGTTTATCAGATGTTATTGGTCAAATACACATGTTTAACAGATGTTATTGGTCAAATACACATGTTTAACAGATGTTATTGGTCAAATACACATGTTTATCAGATGTTATTGGTCAAATACACATGTTTATCAGATGTTATTGGTCAAATACACATGTTTAACAGATGTTATTGGTCAAATACACATGTTTAACAGATGTTATTGGTCAAATACACATGTTTATCAGATGTTATTGCGGGTGTAGCGAAATGCGTGTGTTTCTTGCTCCAACAGCGCAGTAGTATCTTAACAATTCACAACAATACTCACACATCTAAAAGTAAAATAATAAAATTAAGAAATATATAAAAACAATTGGAAGAGCGATGTCAGAATGGCATTGACTAAAATACAGAAGAATAGAATACAGTATAAACATATGAGATGAGTAAAACTGTATGTAAACATTATTAAAGTGACCAGTGATTCCATGTCTATGTATATAGGGCAGCATCCTCTAAGGTGCAGGGTTGAGTAACCGGGTGGTAGCCGGCTAGTGATGGCTAGTTACCAGTCTGATGGCCTTGAGATAGAAGATGTTTTTCAGTCTCTTTCAGTCCCAGCTTTGATGCACCTGTACTGACCTCGCCTTCTGGATGATAGCGGGGTGAACAGGCCGTGGCTCGGGTGGTTGTTGTAGTGGTAATATTCATAACCCCAGGTAGTGGTAATAATAATAACCCCAGGTAGTGGTAATAGTAATAGGTAGTGGTAATAGTAATACGTAGTGGTAATAGTAATAACCCCAAGTAGTGGTCATAGTAATAACCCCAGGTAGTGGTAATAGTAATAACCCCAAGTAGTGGTAATAGTAATAACCCCAGGTAGTGGTAATAGTAATAGGTAGTGGTAATAGTAATAACCCCAGGTAGTGGTAATAGTAATAACCCCAGGTAGTGGTAATAGTAATAACCCCAGGTAGTGGTAATAGTAATAGGTAGTGGTAATAGTAATAACCCCAGGTAGTGGTAATATTAATAGGTAGAGATAATAGTAATAGGTAGTGGTAATAGTAATAACCCCAGGTAGTGGTAATAGTAATAGGTAGTGGTAATAGTAATAACCCCAGGTAGTGGTAATAGTAATAACCCCAGGTGGTGGTAATAGTAATAACCCCAGGTAGTGGTAATAGTAATAACCCCAGGTAGTGGTAATAGTAATAACCCCAGGTGGTGGTAATAGTAATAACCCCAGGTAGTGGTAATAGTAATAACCCCGGGTAGTGGTAATAGTAATAACCCCAGGTAGTGGTAATAGTAATAACCCCAGGTAGTGGTAATAGTAATAACCCCAGGTAGTGGTAATAGTAATAACCCCAGGTAGTGGTAATAGTAATAACCCCAGGTAGTGGTAATAGTAATAACCCCAG
The DNA here is from genome assembly GCF_045791955.1 of Oncorhynchus clarkii lewisi. Taxonomy (NCBI): domain Eukaryota; kingdom Metazoa; phylum Chordata; class Actinopteri; order Salmoniformes; family Salmonidae; genus Oncorhynchus; species Oncorhynchus clarkii. The sequence continues at coordinate 9,816,569 of NC_092155.1, read as the reverse complement.
GTGGTGGTAATAGTAATAGGTAGTGGTAATAGTAATAACCCCAGGTAGTGGTAATAGTAATAACCCCAGGTAGTGGTAATAGTAATAACCCCAGGTAGTGGTAATAGTAATAGGTAGTGGTAATAGTAATAACCCCAGGTAGTGGTAATAGTAATAACCCCAGGTAGTGGTAATAGTAATAACCCCAGGTAGTGGTAATAGTAATAACCCCAGGTAGTGGTAATAGTAATAACCCCAGGTAGTGGTAATAGTAATAACCCCAGGTAGTGGTAATAGTAATAACCCCAGGTAGTGGTAATAGTAATAACCTCAGGTAGTGGTAATAGTAATAGGTAGTGGTAATAGTAATAACCCCAGGTAGTGGTAATAGTAATAGGTAGTGGTAATAGTAATAACCTCAGGTAGCTGTATCTGTTCTAAAACCATAGACCTTACTTAGCACCCTGCTCTCTGGGCGCGTTCCAGTGGATCACTTTTGTCAATTCGGTGTACATCGTTGAATTCATGTCGTACTTTCTCTCCCCAATTGATAAAACAATACATTACAACATTTACAATATATTTACAGGTTGAGTGTGCAACTTGGGGGTTGGAAACATGTCAACAACATCAACATTTACAATATATTTACAGGTTGAGTGTGCGACTTGGGGGTTGGAAACATGTCAACAACATCAACATTTCAACAAAAATGTCAAATCTAATTTATTTGTCACATGCACATGGTTAGCAGATGCGAGTGTAGTGAAATGTGTATAAACGATGGCGACACTCATGTTTCACTGCAAAAAAATGACATCTAAGCAAGTTTAAATATCTTGCATTGATAAAATGACTTTTTAAATGTTTTACTTTGTATCCCTCATTTAGTTGGGTATCCTTTACATTAAATCAATCTGATTTTTATATGAATATAGGCTTGCTAAAGTGCCAGTATTCAGCAACCCTGTGTCACTTGTAGGAAGATGTGAACCCACTTAATCCCAACATTTCTCCAGGTTTTCACCATCATTGTAAAGCCCTAGTTATTTTGTTGCTTTGACAAAGTCCTAAATTCCGAAGATTATTATTTACTTTATTTAATTAGTGATTAAATGTACGTCTTTAACTCATTTTCAGGTCAACCATGTTACATGAACTGACCTCTCGTTTTTATATGGTGAAACTACTCCTTTAAAAAAAATGTTTTTTACCATTGAACATCTAATATTCAAATATTCATAGAGTAAAAGCAGGGGAGCGGGTCGAGAAAAACACGTCCAACCTGTTATGCATAGACAGTCAGGCTAGAAATGAATTAACAATGACAAAACAAAAGGATGAAGCTTGCATTCAATTGCAACTTCCTGTTGCACACAACAAGCTTCCATTCCCCCTCACAAGGGGGTTTAAGGCTCATTTAAGAAGAAATCGTTAACCCTCTTTACGGTCAACCCTGTTACTTTATTTTGCACTTGGCTATAGTTTTTAAAAAAATAACATAAAAACGTACCTCTTAAGACAGGAAAACTTGTTTTTTTATGAAGTTGAACATGTTTTTTATGACAGAATGTTAAAATGAGTGCGTGCATTCGGCATCCATACACCTGTGTGTCAGAGGTTCCGTTAGCCAATAAGGGCAGGCTTTTGGTCAGTAAAAAAAATATGAAAAAAGTCGATAAATAAAATTATTACCGGCTGTCAGACGCTAAATGTCCCACCTATCCCAGAGAGGTTTTAAACAAGTGGATTCAGGGATCAAGTGGAGCTGGAGCTGGGCCTGGAGCTGGGCCTGGGCCTGGAGCTGGGCTTGGGCCTGGGCCTGGTTTAAGCTGGATGCCACCATAGACGTGAAAAGGAACACCACACACTTTCCCTCTTTCAATACAGTGGATAAAAAGGGGTTATCCCAGGTGTAATCTCTGACTGAAAGAGATCATTTATGCCAACAAAGGGTATCATGCTCTGCTGGCACGTTGTAGAACAGACGGCCACAGGCAGGAAGTGTTCAATGTAATAATGTGCAGTGTAGCCCAAAGATATTGCTTTTGTTGTGTTCAACTTGACAGTAACACTTGTGGTGTGAGTGAGGGGGAATTATTTTTTTTTAAATTACTCTGTGAACGTTATTTTTGCACACATGTAGCATTGTGCACTTGATCGATGTCTACTGTAGTGGCCACTATAATGGAACAAAAATACAATGCCTGTTCGTTTCATTATATTCTACTTTAAGATGTTGTTTTCCCAAGTGCAATATTTATGTGAGGTCACAAGCGTTCTGTTATAAAGGCTGTCATGGTAACAAGCATTCTGTTATAAAGGCTGTCATGGTAACAAGCATTCTGTTATAAAGGCTGTCATGGTAACAAGCATTCTGTTATAAAGGCTGTCATGGTAACAAGCATTCTGTTATAAAGGCTGTCATGGTAACAAGCATTCTGTTATAAAGGCTGTCATGGTAACAAGCATTCTGTTATAACGGCTGTCATGGTAACAAGCATTCTGTTATAAAGGCTGTCATGGTAACAAGCATTCTGTTATAAAGGCTGTCATGGTAACAAGCATTCTGTTATAAAGGCTGTCATGGTAACAAGCATTCTGTTATAAAGGCTGTCATGGTAACAATCATTCTGTTATAAAGGCTGTCATGGTAACAAGCATTCTGTTATAAAGGCTGTCATGGTAACAGGCATTCTGTTATAACGGCTGTCATGGTAACAGGCATTCTGTTATAAAGGCTGTCATGTAACAAGCATTCTGTTATAAAGGCTGTCATGGTAACAAGCATTCTGTTATAACGGCTGTCATGGTAACAAGCATTCTATTATAAAGGCTGTCATGGTAACAAGCATTCTGTTATAAAGGCTGTCATGGTAACAAGCATTCTGTTATAACGGCTGTCATGGTAACAAGCATTCTGTTATAAAGGCTGTCATGGTAACAAGCATTCTGTTATAAAGGCTGTCATGGTAACAAGCATTCTGTTATAATGGCTGTCATGGTAACAAGCGTTCTGTTATAAAGGCTGTCATGGTAACAAGCATTCTATTATAAAGGCTGTCATGGTAACAAGCATTCTGTTATAAAGGCTGTCATGGCTAACTGCAATAGTAGTGTATTGTTTTTTTCTCAAGACATGAGTGTCATTTGCAGTAAAGTCTCGGCAACAAATAACATTGGATTGCTTTCTTTACATGTTTTAGCTGTGAGTCAGGTTCACGTCAACCACTTTTTATTTCACACACAGAGACTTGATCATGTAGATCATCCTCATCTGTGTTGTTTAATTAGTTAAAACCTGCATTTCCTCCTATCTGGGATTAACTACATGTTTCAGTGCAACAACAAAAACAGTGGCACCTTTTTGGGCCCAAATACAAATACAGACTCCTAAAGGAAACAATGAATGTTCAAAAATTAGCAGGAGACAGCTGAGTGGATTCTGGAGAGGGACACGGCTATAGGCTATCTTCACCACGGACTCCTCCTCAACATTTTAAAATGATACTCAAGGCACATTATCTTCACACATATTCAATATGTTTTTCACTGACAGCAGCAACTCGATAATCAGCTAGTTGTTTTGTCACGCGCTGCCTGTGAAAGGACTTCCTCATACGCCATTTGTCTTCTGTTACATTGGTTTTTCACTTGAACTTTCTTTCATTCATTGTCCAGAAGCCAAAAGCACAATCTTAGTCATATTTGCGACCGATCCTAGTTGTTGCATCTTCAGATTCATCGTCTTTCTACGTTTCTAAAGGAGATGTTCATCTCTGTCATATAATGCTGGCATCAGGTGCTAAGTTTAGAATGGTGATTTCCCACAAATTGTATTTTGGCAAATGTTTGAAAATGACGTTTTATTGGCTGCTCCATTACAGGAGTTGTATGTTCTGTTAATATGAATTACCATAATCTACATGTGATTTCTGTCATTCTGAGCACCGTGGTTGGGACACCCTAATAGGTTACTCACCCAATGTATATGGGTCTGGTGCATTTCTCAAATGACTGGGAAATTAAAATCTTCCTAGTCACGTTGTCGGGCGACACATTTTCCTAACGGAAAAAGCTGGTGTGTGTGTGTATATATAAACCCACCTTGTCTCGTCCATATCTCCTCAGTAGTTTGTAGGGCCAGATCAGTAGACTGCTCTTGGTCCTGGACTCCTTCAGTATAAGACTGTCATTGTCAGCCTTCAGCCAGTAGGTTCCCAACAGACCACAACGCTCTGAGGCCTCGGTCCTCTGCACACTTACCCAGAACTCATTCACTGTAGAGGGGGAGAGAGAGAGAGGTAAGGGACAAAACCATAAATCAAACCTTCATTTGAGAGAGAGAGAGAGAGGGACAGAGAGAGAGAGACAGAGAGAGAGAGGGACAGAGAGAGAGAGGGACAGAGAGAGAGAGACAGAGAGAGAGAGAGGGGGACAGAGAGAGAGAGATTCAGAGAGAGAGAGAGAGACACAGAGAGGGAGAGAGCGAGAGACACAGAGAGAGAGAGAGAGAGAGAGGGACAGAGAGAGAGGGACAGAGAGAGACAGCGAGAGAGAGAGAGGGACAGAGAGAGAGAGAGACAGCGAGAGAGAGAGGGACAGAGAGACACAGAGAGAGGGACAGAGAGAGAGGAGAGAGGGACAGAGAGAGAGGGACAGAGAGACACAGAGAGAGAGAGGGACAGAGAGAGAGGAGAGAGGGACAGAGAGAGAGAGAGAGAGAGAGAGGGACAGAGAGAGAGGAGAGAGGGACAGAGAGAGAGAGAGACAGAGAGAGAGAGAGAGACAGCGAGAGAGAGAGGGACAGAGAGAGAGGAGAGAGGGACAGAGAGAGAGAGAGAGAGAGACAGAGAGAGAGGGACAGAGAGAGACAGCGAGAGAGAGAGAGAGAGAGGGACAGAGAGAGAGGGACAGAGAGAGACAGCGAGAGAGAGAGAGAGAGAGGGACAGAGAGAGAGGAGAGAGGGACAGAGAGAGAGAGAGAGAGAGAGACAGAGAGAGAGAGAGACAGCGAGAGAGAGAGGGACAGAGAGAGAGAGAGTGTGTTTTCTCCAGTTGTTTTCTCCAGTAGTCTCCACTTTCCTCTAGAGACAGTGATGAACCCAATGCCAGGGACTAATCTACAAAGAACACAGACTGAGAAAGCAGGAGTGTCGTTCGGGAGACTTGCCTTCCATACTATTTTCACAATCTGTTTAGCAATTTAAATTGAAAGGGAAGTTGGAAGTAGAATTAAACCATTCTAGATTCAAATAAAACGGCAGGTCTTGTGGTTTAAAATGTGTGTTCTTTTTTTAACCCTTGGCCTTTTCGTTTGTCAGTCAGCCTTTAACAGAAAGTGACAGTTTGTTGCATCACCATAGCGAGGAACGCTGTACAACCCTGCTTTTCCCCCTCTCAACAGAACTTTAAGACTTCCATTCTCCATGTTTCTTCTTCTTTGTTTTTTTTGTCTGTATACTGCAATTCAGCTTTTAGCTGGGAACATTTACAAGACAGTCTAATTAATAATAATAAAACCTTGAAATGCTGTACCTTCCCCCAGCTTCTCCGTATAAATATATGTCAACAGACAGACTCTCACTGTCCAATGTCTGTGAAAGGGAGGGGCTGTGTTGACCATTTGGGACACTGAGGGTGATTTGATTAAGAAAGCTAATCTGGTCTCCACAGAGTCTTGTTGATATGAACGTTGCTAAGAAATGATTAGTCCATAACCACTGTTTGTGGAAGAAGTTTTTTTTTTTTTACAGGCTCAATGCACTCACAAAACTCACGGGGTATTAGTGGCTGTGTGTGTGTGCGTGTGTGTGTGTATTTACCCTCTTCTCGGCTGGAATAGATGAGATTCTCAGCCATCTGTAGATTAGTCTTTCCGTTAGAGTCAGACACGCTACTGCTGCTACCACTAACCCCCTGAGAGAGAGAGAGAGAGAGAGAGAGGGAGAGGGAGAGGGAGAGAAAAGAGTGCGGGGGAGAAAGAGAGAGGGCGAGAGGGAGGGTGGAGAGAGAGAGGTGGGATAGAGAAATTATTAATTGATTCAGTTATTGCTATAATTCAGACTCACATAAGAATCGTACTTTTCCACACATTTTACAACCTTACAGAGAGAGACAGAGGGAGAAAGAGAGAGACAGAGGGAGGGAGAGAGACAGAGGGAGGGAGAGAGAGACAGAGGGAGGGCGAGAAGGAGGGTGGAGAGAGAAACACGGAGTGAGCAAATCTAAACTCCCACGCTGTCTGAAGAGTATCTTCCCTTTTCTCCTTGTCAGTGCAGGTGAACATCTCTAACTGATATCCAGCCTACACCCTATACTCAAAGGGCTGGAAGCATTACAATGCTAGAAGGCTAAACGGCTAGAAGATTAAAAGGCTAGAAGGCTAGACATTTAAAAGGCTAGACGGCTAGAAGATTAAAAGGCTAGAAGGCTAGACATTTAAAAGGCTAGACGGCTAGAAGATTAGAAGGCTAGACGGCTAGAAGGCTAGAAGACTAAAAGGCTAGATGGCTAGAAGACTAAAAGGCTAGAAGACTAAAAGGCTAGAAGACTAAAAGGCTAGAAGACTAAAAGGCTAGAAGACTAAAAGGCTAGACGGCTAGAAAATGTAAATGCCAGCAGGCTAGATGACTAGAAGATTAGAAGGCTAGACGACTAAAAGGCTAGAAGATTAGAATGCTAGAATGTTAAAAGGCTAGACAGCTAGATGGCTAAACGGCTAGAAGGCTAGACGGCTAGACAGCTAAAAGACTAGACAGCTAAAAGGCTAGACGGCTAGAAGGCTAGACGGCTAGAAGGCTAAATGGCTAGAAGGCTAAACGGCTAGAAGGCTAAACGGCTAGAAGGCTAAATGGCTAGACAGCTAGAAGGCTAAACGGTTAGAAGGCTAAACGGCTAGACAGCTAGAAGGCTAAACGGCTAGAAGGCTAAACGGCTAGAAGGCTAAACGGCTAGAAGGCTAAACGGCTAGAAGGCTAAACGGCTAGAAGGCTAGACAGCTAGAAGACCTAAGGAAGTTCCCTCAGTATCTGGTACTGAAAACCCACATAGCACAGAAACAGAGGGAGCGAGACAGAGGGAGCGAGACAGAGGGAGCGAGACAGAGGGAGAGAAAGACAGAGAGAAAGAATGAGGGAGAGAGAGAGAGAGATAGAGAGGTGTTTCTTCACTTTACCCCAAAGGCGATCTCACACATCTTCTCCACCCACTCTGTGCTGACGCTTCTCTCTGCGGCGAGCACATGAGTCTTGTCGTTGGTTTCCACACAAAAGGCGGACATATTGTCTTTGGGACAGGCTTCAGTGAGGGCAGGGAGGATAGAGATACAATCTGATAGACGGATAACCTGAGGAGGAGAGAGAGGGACAGAGCAGTAGAGGGGAGAGAGAGATAGAGATGATTATTCATTTTATATTGTCTTGGGACAGAAAAATTCATTCTTATTTTTGAACTTTCAACCCAACCCCTCAAGCCCCTCCCCCCCCTACCACATTTTCCCATCGATCCGGGGATTTGAACCAACAACTAGGCCTGGGAGATATGGCCTAAAAATCATATCTACAGTTTTTCAAACTTAAGGGTGATTCAAGACATATATCTAAATAAACGTTGTATAATTAAAGGCCCAATACACTGCATTTCAATCAGTCAGCAATAATCTTATGAATTCAGGGCTTGTGAAGATAAACCTAGGCTAAATATAAGCCTTCCACAATCATAATTATTTTATCAAAGTAGTTGTACCTGTTTTTTTTGTGTTTTTTTTGCAATAATCACTGATTTGGCTTTCAAGTCTGTTTTATAAAAATGCCTTTTTTGTTACAGATGTAACCAGAACCATGCAAAATGCACATTCACTAATAATGACCAACTTCTAGTAGCAGCCATTATAGAACATTAACACAGTTCTCTTAAAACAATCTGTCAAGCACAAGCCCACGTGCTAGTGAGTAGCTCATGTTTATATTTTAAGTTTAGGCAACTTGGATCTATTTGCTAGCTAACGAGGTTGAACAGTCTAATTATTATGAACACCCCATTCTGTCCGTCTCCAACTGTTTTAACAGCAGGCAAGCCCGTCCACTTGGTTCAGATGTTGAAATCAAGTGGCCAACCTTATTTCTCAGCATGAGAACAGGTTATATAATTGTGTATTATGCTTATTTCACGTGTATAAAACACAGACTAGACAGCTAGTACAACAGTGTTGGACTGAAATGCTGCTAGCGGAACGTGGTTACCCCAATGCCGCCCGCTACAAACTGAGCATTCATTATCCTGAATCAATGTTCATTGATACTCTCGTTTTACTAGTGTCTGTCTACTAGTGTCTGTCTACTAGTGTCTGTCTACTAGTGTCTGTCTACTAGTGTCTGTCTACTAGTGTCTGTCTACTAGTGTCTGTCTAGTGTCTGTCTACTAGTGTCTGTCTAGTGTCTGTCTACTAGTGTCTGTTACTAGTGTCTGTTTACTAGTGTCTGTCTACTAGTGTCTGTCTACTAGTGTCTGTTTACTAGTGTCTGTCTACTAGTGTCTGTCTACTAGTGTCTGTTACTAGTGTCTGTCTACTAGTGTCTGTTACTAGTGTCTGTCTACTAGTGTCTGTCTACTAGTGGCTGTCTACTAGTGTCTGTCTACTAGTGGCTGTTTACTAGTGTCTGTCTACTAGTGTCTGTTTTTTAGTGTCTGTCTCAATTGGAGTAGTTGAGACATAAAAAGAGTATTGTTCGTATTGTTATCTTCTCCTCTATTACAGTGAAATAATGTCTCCATGTGTTTTGGTGTCCGTATGACCCATTCTGTTGGACCAAACCTTGAATGCAAATAGCGAGTTGATGTGATCCCCTATTCTCCACACTGACTAGGTATCCCCATTCCCCTCTCCTCAACACTGTCTATGTGTCCCCATTCTCCTCTCCTCAACACCGTCTAGGTATCCCCATTCCCCTCTCCTCAACACTGTCTAGGTATCCCCTATCCCCTTTCCCCTCAACACTGACTAGGTATCCCCTTTCCCCTCAACACTGACTAGGTATCCCCTTTCCCCTCAACACTGTCTAGGTCTCCCCTTTCCCCTCAACACTGACTAGGTATCCCCTTTCCCCTCAACACTGACTAGGTATCCCCTTTCCCCTCAACACTGTCTAGGTATCCCCTTTCCCCTCAACACTGTCTAGGTATCCCCTTTCCCCTCTCCTCAACACTGACTAGGTATCCCCTTTCCCCTCTCCTCAACACTGACTAGGTATCCCCTTTCCCCTCTCCTCAACACTGACTAGGTATCCCCTTTCCCCAACACTGTCTAGGTATCCCCTTTCCCCTCTCCTCAACACTGTCTAGGTATCCCCTTTCCCCTCTCCTCAACACTGTCTAGGTATCCCCTTTCCCCTCTCCTCAACACTGTCTAGGTATCCCCATTCCCCTCTCCTCAACACTGTCTAGGTATCCCCTTTCCCCTCTCCTCAACACTGTCTAGGTATCCCCTTTCCTCAACACTGTCTAGGTATCCCCTTTCCCCAACACTGTCTAGGTATCCCCATTCCCCTCTCCTCAACACTGTCTAGGTATCCCCTTTCCCCTCTCCTCAACACTGTCTAGGTATCCCCTTTCCCCTCTCCTCAACACTGTCTAGGTATCCCCTTTCCCCTCAACACTGTCTAGGTATCCCCTTTCCCCTCAACACTGTCTAGGTATCCCCTTTCCCCTCTCCTCAACACTGACTAGGTATCCCCTTTCCCCTCTCCTCAACACTGACTAGGTATCCCCTTTCCCCTCTCCTCAACACTGTCTAGGTATCCCCTTTCCCCTCTCCCCAACTTTGTTGGCGTGAGAGGCTTGGTGTGTGTGTGTGTGTGTGTGTGTGTGTGTGTGTGTGTGTAAACCATAGAGGAAGAGGCGAAGCAAACCTCTCACCTAAATCTGTCCAAAATATGACCAATGTGTTTCTATGGGCTTATATTGGACCTAAACTTGTCGCCTGCCTTCCTGCCTTTGGGACAATGACTCTCATTGTTAGGACGGAGACGTGCATCTCTTCATTATATTCAGATCTCTGGTGTAAATGGGACAGAAGGAGACGACCAAAAAGACAACATGAGAACAAGCGGACATAATCGCTCAGAAAAACAAAAAGTAACAAAACCTTGATTCTTGCGATACAGGCATTTGGAATATCGCGCAAAACCATAAATTGAAATGAATCAAATTATTCGATATATCGCCCAGCCCTACGTCCGACCAAGGATTTGAACCTACCTTCTTGTCTAGTTTCTTGGTGTTGGGTTTGTCGCTGGCCCCGCCCCCTGAGCAGTCAAAAAACTCTAAGCGAGCGATGCCGTTTTGACTGGCTGGGTAGAGGACAAACCAGTTCTTCTTCCATTTCTGATGGAGGGAGAGAGACGAGAGGGAGAAAGACTGATGTTACAAATGATCAGTTATTCAATCCAACTACTAAAATGGAAACAGCTTTTAGGAGAGTAAAACTGTTTGGTAACCACAGTCAGTACTAACCAAATGAATGTGTTCTAAAATTACTATAGTTAATTCTATCTAGATCACTAGGACACGAGGACACGAGGACACTAGATCACTAGGACACTAGGACACGAGGACACTAGGACACTAGTGATCTATATGAGAACACAGAACAACCCTTGAGGGGAAATAGGGGAAATCTGCAGAAGGCCTAAGTGGTATACAGGAAGTGGTATACAGGAAGTAGGAACGTTTAGAGGCCTGTACTCAAGTCCCTAAGAGAAAGTCTAATCAGTCATACACACACACAGTCTCTCAAACAGGTGGTTGAAGACCTATTCAGAGAATGGAACCTCCAATTGGGCTATCTATAACAAGAGGAAGTACCAGCTAACATCACGGAGTCCCTTCCTGTTCAGAGACACACAGTGTGTCCTCAGTAAACACAGGAGGTGACTAACTAGGAGTGTGTGTGTGTGTGTGTGTTTACATTCTGCCTAGAGTGTAAACAAATTAGGTGGCCCTATGTCATAATCTCATTGCCTTATTTACAAAATATTGAGCTAATGTTTAGACTCTTAACAAACAGGAATGGATGTGTGAGAGAACGGTCTGACAGAGGCATGACCTTTCTATAGACAGACTCAAGCTCTTTACATGATCAAATGTCACTGCTCACGCCATGCAAATAACACATCAACTCTAAGGCATAAGCCTGACAGAGAGAGAGAGAGAGAGAGAGAGAGAGAGAGAGGAAGAGAGAGAGAGAGGAGGAAGAGAGAGAGAGGGGGAAGAGAGAGAGGGAGAGGGGGAAGAGGGAGAGGAGGAAGAGAGAGAGAGGAGGAAGAGAGAGAGAGGGGGAAGAGAGAGAGAGGGGGAAGAGAGAGAGAGGGGGAAGACAGAGAGAGGGGGAAGACAGAGAGAGGGGGAAGACAGAGAGAGGGGGAAGACAGAGAGAGGGGGAAGACAGAGAGAGGGGGAAGACAGAGAGGGAGAGGGGGAAGAGGGAGGGAGGAAGAGAGAGAGGGAGAGGAGGAAGTGAGAGGGGAAAGACAGAGAGGGAGAGGGGGAAGTGAGAGGGGGAAGACAGAGAGGGAGAGGGGGAAGAGAGAGAGTGAGAGGGGGAAGAGAGAGAGGGAGAAGAGAGAGAGGGAGAGGGGGAAGAGAGAGAGGGAGAGGGGGAAGAGAGAGAGGGAGGGAGAGGAGGAAGAGAGAGAGAGAGGGGGAAGACAGAGAGAGAAGGGGAAGACAGAGAAGGAGAGAGAGGGGGAAGAGAGGGGGAAGAGGGAGGGAGGAAGAGGGAGAAGAGGAAGAGAGAGAGAGGGAAGACAGAAGGAGAGAGGGGGAAGAGGTCGAGGGAGGAGATCGAGGGAGGAGATGAGAGAGGGAGGGAAGAAGAGGAGAGAGAAAGAGAGATAGAGGGGGGAAAGAGGGGTCAAAGTGAATATGTTCGGGCCTAAATTACATCAGTGATGGAGAGTACACAGAGACACACACACACAGACACACTCACAACCACACACACTCACACAGACACACATAGACACACCCACACTCACACATAGACATACACACTAACACAGTGTTGTCTCACATAACAATCTTAAAATGAATGCAGTAATGTACAGTGTATTCTGAAAGTTTTCAGACCCCTTGACTTTTCCCACATTTTGTTACGTTTAAGCCTTATTCTAAAATTGATGAGGAAAAAAAAAAACAATTTAATCAATCTACACACAATACCCCGCAATGACATCACAATACCCCATAATGACATCACAGTACCCCATAATGACAAAGCAAAAACAGGTTTGGATATTTTCAGCAAATTTATTACAAATAAAAACTGAAATATCACATTTACATAAGTATTCAGACCCTTTACTCAGTACTTTGTTGAAGCACCTTTGGCAGCGATTACAGCCTCAAGTCTTCTTGGGTATGACATTACAAACTTAGCACACCTGTATTTGGTGAGTTTCTCCCATTCTTCTCTGCAGATCCTCTCAAGCTCTGTCAGGTTGGATGGGGAGCAACACTGCACAGGTTCAAGTCTGGGCTCTGCTTCACCGTAGGGATGGTGCCAAGTGTCCTCCAGACTTGGCATTCAGGCCAAAGAGTTCAATCTTGGTTTCATCAGACCAGAGAATCTTGTTTCTCAGGGTCTGAAAGTCTTTAGGTGCCTTTTGGCAAGCTCCAAGCAGGCTGTCATGCGCCTTTTACTGAGGAGTGGCTTCCGTCTGGCCACTCTACCATAAAGGCCTGATTGGTGGAGTGCTGCAGAGATGGTTGTCCTTCTGGAAGGTTCTCCCATCTCCACAGAGGAACTCTGGAGCTCCCTGACCCCGATTGCTAAGTTTGGCCGGGCGGCCAGCTCTAGGAAGAGTCTTAGTGGTTCCAAACTTCTTCCATTTAATTTCGTGGTATCCAATTGTTGTAGTAGCTACTATCTTGTCTCATCGCTACAACTCCCGTACGGGCTCGGGAGAGACGAAGGTTGAAAGTCATGCGTCCTCCGATACACAACCCAACCAGCCGCACTGCTTCTTAACACAGCGCGCCTCCAACCCGGAAGCCAGCCGCACCAATGTGTCGGAGGCTACACCGTGCACCTGGCAACCTTGGTTAGCGCGCACTGCGCCCGGCTCGCAACAGGAGTCGCTGGTGCGCGATGAGACAAGGACATCCCTACCGACCAAGCCCTCCCTAACCCGGACGACGCTAGGCCAATTGTGCGTCGCCCCACGGACCTCCCAGTCGCGGCCGGTTACGACAGACCCTGGGCGCGAACCCAGGGACTCTGATGGCACAGCTGGCGCTGCAGTACAGCGCCCTTAACCACTGCGCCACCCGGGAGGCTCACTGTGTTCTTGGGGACCTTCAATGCTGTAGAAATATTTTAGTACCCTTCCCCAGATCTGTGCCTCGACACAATCCTGTCTCAGAGCTCTACAGATAATTCCTTCGACCTCATGGCTTTACAAATCATGTCCAATCAATTGAATTTACCACAGTTGGACTCCAATCAATTTGTAGAAACATCTCAAGGATGATCAATGGAAACAGGATGCACCGGAGCTCAATTTTGAGTCTCATAGCAAAAGGTTTGAATACTTTCCGAATGCTCCTGCAAGTGGCTCTGGGTAGAACGTCTGCTAAATGACTCAAATGTCAATATAACTGCCGCTGAGACAGAAACCAGGGGACAGGAAGTGTGTGGGATAATTACCCAGGAGCCTCTGCTTCCTCCTGCCTGCTATCTGCAGCTGTGTATCCCTTCTTCGCGCGCGCGCACACACACACACACACACACACACACACACACACACACACACACACACACACACACGTGAGATCAGATCACTGTAACTGTATAAAAATGAAAAACTTAAATTATAATGTAATACCTGTATTATATAGCATTGGTGCATATAGCCTACTGTATAATCTATAGGTATAATCTGTAGGTAATCTTTAGGTATAATCTGTAGGTATAATCTGTAGGTAATCTGTAGGTATAATCTGTAGGTATAATCTGTAGGTAATCTGTAGGTATAATCTGTAGGTAATCTTTAGGTATAATCTGTAGGTAATCTGTAGGTAATCTGTAGGTATAATCTGTAGGTAATCTGTAGGTATAATCTGTAGGTATAATCTGTAGGTAATCTTTAGGTATAATCTGTAGGTAATCTTTAGGTATAATCTGTAGGTAATCTTTAGGTAATCTGTAGGTAATCTTTAGGTATAATTTGGTGTTTCTGCATGCAGTATCCTGGTATGTTGTGTTGACATGACGATACTAAATGAACGAGCCAGCAGCACCAAATAAGGCAACGGTACAAGCATCAACCGCTAATACTGAATGGAAATTATGCAAATGAACTGATAGAGAGAGAGAGAGAGAGAGAGAGAGAGGGGGGGGACATGGACTTCCTCAAACCTGTGTCCTTTTAAAATAAATCATGTGTGTGTTTTCCACTTTCTGCAGCTGCATTTATCCCAACAAAAAGAGACTCACATTTACCTTTTTAACAAACTGGTGTTATAGTGTAGAGTGGAGAGTGTTATAGTGTAGAGTGGAGGGTGTTATAGTGTAGAGTGGAGGGTGTTATAGTGTAGAGTGGAGGGTGTTATAGTGTAGAGTGGAGGGTGTTATAGTGTAGAGTGGAGAGTGTTATAGTGTAGAGTGGAGAGTGTTATAGTGTAGAGTGGAGAGTGTTATAGTGTAGAGTGGAGGGTGTTATAGTGTAGAGTGGAGGGTGTTATAGTGTAGAGTGGAGGGTGTTATAGTGTAGAGTGTAGGGTGTTATAGTGGAGAGTGTTATAGTGTAGAGTGGAGAGTGTTATAGTGTAGAGTGGAGTGTGTTATAGTGTAGAGTGGAGAGTGTTATAGTGTAGAGTGGAGAAAGTTATAGTGTAGAGTGGAGAGTGTTATAGTGTAGAGTGGAGGGTGTTATAGTGTAGAGTGGAGGGTGTTATAGTGTAGAGTGGAGAGTGTTATAGTGTAGAGTGGAGAGTGGAGTGTGTTATAGTGTAGAGTGTTATAGTGTAGAGTGGAGAGTGTTATAGTGTAGAGTGGAGAGTGGAGTGTGTTATAGTGTAGAGTGTTATAGTGTAGAGTGGAGAGTGGAGTGTGTTATAGTGTAGAGTGTTATAGTGTAGAGTGGAGAGTGTTATAGTGTAGAGTGGAGAGTGTTATAGTGTAGAGTGGAGGGTGTTATAGTGTAGAGTGTTATAGTGTAGAGTAGAGAGTGTTATAGTGTAGAGTGGAGAGTGTTATAGTGTAGAGTGGAGGGTGTTATAGTGTAGAGTGGAGGGTGTTATAGTGTAGAGTGGAGTGTGTTATAGTGTAGAGTGGAGAGTGTTATAGTGTAGAGTGGAGAGTGTTATAGTGTAGAGTGGAGGGTGTTATAGTGTAGAGTGGAGAGTGTTATAGTGTAGAGTGGAGAGTGTTATAGTGTAGAGTGGAGGGTGTTATAGTGTAGAGTGGAGGGTGTTATAGTGTAGAGTGTAGGGTGTTATAGTGGAGAGTGGAGAGTGTTATAGTGTAGAGTGGAGAGTGTTATAGTGTAGAGTGGAGTGTGTTATAGTGTAGAGTGGAGAGTGTTATAGTGTAGAGTGGAGAGTGTTATAGTGTAGAGTGGAGGGTGTTATAGTGTAGAGTGTAGGGTGTTATAGTGGAGAGTGGAGAGTGTAGAGTGGCGAGTGTTATAGTGTAGAGTGGAGTGTGTTATAGTGTAGAGTGGAGTGTGTTATAGTGTAGAGTGGAGAGTGTTATAGTGTAGAGTGGAGAGTGTTATAGTGTAGAGTGGAGGGTGTTATAGTGTAGAGTGGAGGGTGTTATAGTGTAGAGTGGAGGGTGTTATAGTGTAGAGTGGAGAGTGTTATAGTGTAGAGTGGAGAGTGTTATAGTGTAGAGTGGAGGGTGTTATAGTGTAGAGTGGAGGGTGTTATAGTGTAGAGTGTAGGGTGTTATAGTGGAGAGTGGAGAGTGTTATAGTGTAGAGTGGAGAGTGTTATAGTGTAGAGTGGAGTGTGTTATAGTGTAGAGTGGAGAGTGTTATAGTGTAGAGTGGAGGGTGTTATAGTGTAGAGTGGAGAGTGTTATAGTGTAGAGTGGAGTGTGTTATAGTGTAGAGTGGAGAGTGTTATAGTGTAGAGTGGAGAGTGTTATAGTGTAGAGTGGAGGGTGTTATAGTGTAGAGTGGAGTGTGTTATAGTGTAGAGTGGAGAGTGTTATAGTGTAGAGTGGAGAGTGTTATAGTGTAGAGTGGAGGGTGTTATAGTGTAGAGTGGAGGGTGTTATAGTGTAGAGTGGAGGGTGTTATAGTGTAGAGTGGAGGGTGTTATAGTGTAGAGTGGAGGGTGTTATAGTGTAGAGTGGAGAGTGTTATAGTGTAGAGTGGAGAGTGTTATAGTGTAGAGTGGAGGGTGTTATAGTGTAGAGTGGAGGGTGTTATAGTGTAGAGTGGAGAGTGTTATAGTGTAGAGTGGAGGGTGTTATAGTGTAGAGTGGAGGGTGTTATAGTGTAGAGTGGAGAGTGTTATAGTGTAGAGTGGAGGGTGTTATAGTGTAGAGTGGAGGGTGTTATAGTGTAGAGTGGAGTGTGTTATAGTGTAGAGTGGAGAGTGTTATAGTGTAGAGTGGAGGGTGTTATAGTGTAGAGTGGAGGGTGTTATAGTGTAGAGTGGAGAGTGTTATAGTGTAGAGTGGAGAGTGTTATAGTGTAGAGTGGAGGGTGTTATAGTGTAGAGTGGAGGGTGTTATAGTGTAGAGTGGAGGGTGTTATAGTGTAGAGTGGAGGGTGTTATAGTGTAGAGTGGAGTGTGTTATAGTGTAGAGTGGAGGGTGTTATAGTGTAGAGTGGAGGGTGTTATAGTGTAGAGTGGAGAGTGTTATAGTGTAGAGTGGAGAGTGTTATAGTGTAGAGTGGAGAGTGTTATAGTGTAGAGTGGAGGGTGTTATAGTGTAGAGTGGAGGGTGTTATAGTGTAGAGTGGAGAGTGTTATAGTGTAGAGTGGAGAGTGTTATAGTGTAGAGTGGAGGGTGTTATAGTGTAGAGTGGAGGGTGTTATAGTGTAGAGTGGAGGGTGTTATAGTGTAGAGTGGAGAGTGTTATAGTGTAGAGTGGAGAGTGTTATAGTGTAGAGTGGAGGGTGTTATAGTGTAGAGTGGAGGGTGTTATAGTGTAGAGTGGAGAGTGTTATAGTGTAGAGTGGAGGGTGTTATAGTGTAGAGTGGAGTGTGTTATAGTGTAGAGTGGAGAGTGTTATAGTGTAGAGTGGAGGGTGTTATAGTGTAGAGTGGAGGGTGTTATAGTGTAGAGTGGAGGGTGTTATAGTGTAGAGTGGAGGGTGTTATAGTGTAGAGTGGAGGGTGTTATAGTGTAGAGTGGAGGGTGTTATAGTGTAGAGTGGAGGGTGTTATAGTGTAGAGTGGAGGGTGTTATAGTGTAGAGTGGAGGGTGTTATAGTGTAGAGTGGAGGGTGTTATAGTGTAGAGTGGAGGGTGTTATAGTTATAGTGTAGAGTGGAGTGTGTTATAGTGTAGAGTGGAGTGTGTTATAGTGTAGAGTGGAGAGTGGAGGGTGTTATAGTGTAGAGTGGAGGGTGTTATAGTGTAGAGTGGAGGGTGTTATAGTGTAGAGTGGAGAGTGGAGTGTGTTATAGTGTAGAGTGGAGGGTGTTATAGTTATAGTGTAGAGTGGAGGGTGTTATAGTGGAGAGTGGAGGGTGTTATAGTTATAGTGTAGAGTGGAGTGTGTTATAGTGTAGAGTGGAGAGTGTTATAGTGTAGAGTGGAGAGTGGAGGGTGTTATAGTGTAGAGTGGAGGGTGTTATAGTGTAGAGTGGAGTGTGTTATAGTGTAGAGTGGAGGGTGTTATAGTGTAGAGTGGAGAGTGGAGTGTGTTATAGTGTAGAGTGGAGGGTGTTATAGTTATAGTGTAGAGTGGAGGGTGTTATAGTGTAGAGTGGAGAGTGGAGGGTGTTATAGTGTAGAGTGGAGGGTGTTATAGTGTAGAGTGGAGTGTGTTATAGTGTAGAGTAGAGGGTGTTATAGTGTAGAGTGGAGTGTAGGGTGTTATAGTGTAGAGTGGAGGGTGTTATAGTGTAGTGTGGAGGGTGTTATAGTTATAGTGTAGAGTGGAGGGTGTTATAGAGTAGAGTGGAGGGTGTTATAGTTATAGTGTAGAGTGGAGTGTGTTATAGTGTAGAGTGGAGGGTGTTATAGTGTAGAGTGGAGGGTGTTATAGTTATAGTGTAGAGTGGAGGGTGTTATAGAGTAGAGTGGAGGGTGCTATAGTTATAGTGTAGAGTGGAGGGTGTTATAGTGTAGAGTGGAGGGTGTTATAGTGTAGAGTGGAGGGTGTTATAGTGTAGAGTGGAGGGTGTTATAGTGGAGAGTGGAGGGTGTTATAGTGGAGAGTGGAGGGTGTTGTAGTGGAGAGTGGAGGGTGTTATAGTGTAGAGTGGAGGGTGTTATAGTGGAGAGTGGAGTGTGTTATAGTGTAGAGTGGAGGGTGTTATAGTGTAGAGTGGAGGGTGTTATAGTGGAGAGTGGAGGGTGTTATAGTGTAGAGTGGAGGGTGTTATAGTGTAGAGTGGAGGGTGTTATAGTGTAGAGTGGAGGGTGTTATAGTGTAGAGTGGAGGGTGGAATAGTGGAGAGTGGAGGGTGTTATAGTGGAGAGTGGAGGGTGTTGTAGTGTAGAGTGGAGAGTGTTATAGTGTAGAGTGGAGGGTGTTATAGTGTAGAGTGGAGGGTGTTATAGTGTAGAGTGGAGGGTGTTATAGTGTAGAGTGGAGAGTGTTATAGTGTAGAGTGGAGAGTGTTATAGTGTAGAGTGGAGGGTGTTATAGTGTAGAGTGGAGGGTGTTATAGTTATAGTGTAGAGTGGAGGGTGTTATAGTGTAGAGTGGAGAGTGGAGGGTGTTATAGTGTAGAGTGGAGGGTGTTATAGTGTAGAGTGGAGGGTGTTATAGTGTAGAGTGGAGGGTGTTATTGTGTAGAGTGGAGGGTGTTATAGTGTAGAGTGGAGGGTGTTATAGTGGAGAGTGAAGGGTGTTATAGTGGAGAGTGGAGGATGTTATAGTGTAGAGTGGAGGGTGTTATAGTGTAGAGTGGAGGGTGTTATAGTGTAGAGTGGAGTGTAGGGTGTTATAGTGTAGAGTGGAGGGTGTTATAGTGTAGAGTGGAGGGTGTTATAGTGTAGAGTGGAGTGTGTTATAGTGTAGAGTGGAGGGTGTTATAGTGGAGAGTGGAGGGTGTTGTAGGGGAGAGTGGAGGGTGTTATAGTGTAGAGTGGAGGGTGTTATAGTGGAGAGTGGAGGGTGTTATAGTGGAGAGTGGGGTGTGTTATAGTGTAGAGTGGAGAGTGTTATAGTGTAGAGTGGAGGGTGTTATAGTGTAGAGTGGAGGGTGTTATAGTGTAGAGTGGAGGGTGTTATAGTGTAGAGTGGAGTGTGTTATAGTGTAGAGTGGAGAGTGTTATAGTGTAGAGTGGAGGGTGTTATAGTTATAGTGTAGAGTGGAGGGTGTTATAGTGTAGAGTGGAGAGTGGAGGGTGTTATAGTGTAGAGTGGAGGGTGTTATAGTGTAGAGTGGAGGGTGTTATAGTGTAGAGTGGAGGGTGTTATAGTGTAGAGTGGAGGGTGTTATAGTGTAGAGTGGAGGGTGTTATAGTGTAGAGTGGAGGGTGTTATAGTGTAGAGTGGAGGGTGTTATAGTGTAGAGTGGAGGGTGTTATAGTGTAGAGTGGAGGGTGTTATAGTGGAGAGTGGAGGTTGTTATAGTGTAGAGTGGAGGGTGTTATAGTGTAGAGTGGAGGGTGTTATAGTGTAGAGTGGAGTGTAGGGTGTTATAGTGTAGAGTGGAGGGTGTTATAGTGTAGAGTGGAGGGTGTTATAGTGTAGAGTGGAGTGTGTTATAGTGTAGAGTGGAGGGTGTTATAGTGTAGAGTGGAGTGTGTTATAGTTATAGTGTAGAGTGGAGGGTGTTATAGTGTAGAGTGGAGGGTGTTATAGTGTAGAGTGGAGAGTGGAGTGTGTTATAGTGTAGAGTGGAGGGTGTTATAGTTATAGTGTAGAGTGGAGGGTGTTATAGTGGAGAGTGGAGGGTGTTATAGTGTAGAGTGGAGTGTGTTATAGTGTAGAGTGGAGAGTGTTATAGTGTAGAGTGGAGAGTGGAGGGTGTTATAGTGTAGAGTGGAGGGTGTTATAGTGTAGAGTGGAGTGTGTTATAGTGTAGAGTGGAGGGTGTTATAGTGTAGAGTGGAGAGTGGAGGGTGTTATAGCGTAGAGTGGAGGGTGTTATAGTGTAGAGTGGAGTGTGTTATAGTGTAGAGTGTAGAGTGTTATAGTGTAGAGTGGAGAGTGGAGTGTGTTATAGTGTAGAGTGGAGGGTGTTATAGTTATAGTGTAGAGTGGAGGGTGTTATAGTGTAGAGTGGAGGGTGTTATAGTGTAGAGTGGAGGGTGTTATAGTGTAGAGTGGAGGGTGTTATAGTGTAGAGTGGAGAGTGGAGTGTGTTATAGTGTAGAGTGGAGGGTGTTATAGTGTAGAGTGGAGAGTGGAGTGTGTTATAGTGTAGAGTGGAGGGTGTTATAGTTATAGTGTAGAGTGGAGGGTGTTATAGTGTAGAGTGGAGGGTGTTATAGTGTAGAGTGGAGGGTGTTATAGTGTAGAGTGGAGTGTGTTATAGTGTAGAGTGGAGGGTGTTATAGTGTAGAGTGGAGAGTGGAGTGTGTTATAGTGTAGAGTGGAGGGTGTTATAGTTATAGTGTAGAGTGGAGGGTGTTATAGTGTAGAGTGGAGGGTGTTATAGTGTAGAGTGGAGTGTGGAGGGTGTTATAGTGTAGAGTGGAGGGTGTTATAGTGTAGAGTGGAGTGTGTTATAGTGTAGAGTGGAGGGTGTTATAGTTATAGTGTAGAGTGGAGGGTGTTATAGTGTAGAGTGGAGAGTGGAGGGTGTTATAGCGTAGAGTGGAGGGTGTTATAGTGTAGAGTGGAGTGTGTTATAGTGTAGAGTGGAGGGTGTTATAGTGTAGAGTGGAGAGTGTTATAGTGTAGAGTGGAGAGTGTTATAGTGTAGAGTGGAGAGTGGAGTGTGTTATAGTGTAGAGTGGAGGGTGTTATAGTTATAGTGTAGAGTGGAGGGTGTTATAGTGTAGAGTGGAGGGTGTTATAGTGTAGAGTGGAGGGTGTTATAGTGTAGAGTGGAGTGTGTTATAGTGTAGAGTGGAGGGTGTTATAGTGTAGAGTGGAGAGTGGAGTGTGTTATAGTGTAGAGTGGAGGGTGTTATAGTGTAGAGTGGAGAGTGGAGTGTGTTATAGTGTAGAGTGGAGGGTGTTATAGTTATAGTGTAGAGTGGAGGGTGTTATAGTGTAGAGTGGAGGGTGTTATAGTGTAGAGTGGAGGGTGTTATAGTGTAGAGTGGAGTGTGTTATAGTGTAGAGTGGAGGGTGTTATAGTGTAGAGTGGAGAGTGGAGTGTGTTATAGTGTAGAGTGGAGGGTGTTATAGTTATAGTGTAGAGTGGAGGGTGTTATAGTGTAGAGTGGAGAGTGGAGGGTGTTATAGTGTAGAGTGGAGTGTGTTATAGTTATAGTGGAGTGTGTTATAGTGTAGAGTGGAGTGTGTTATAGTGTAGAGTGGAGGGTGTTATAGTGTAGAGTGGAGGGTGTTATAGTGTAGAGTGGAGGGTGTTATAGTGTAGAGTGGAGGGTGTTATAGTGTAGAGTGGAGTGTAGGGTGTTATAGTGTAGAGTGGAGGGTGTTATAGTGTAGAGTGGAGGGTGTTATAGTTATAGTGTAGAGTGGAGGGTGTTATAGAGTAGAGTGGAGGGTGTTATAGTTATAGTGTAGAGTGGAGTGTGTTATAGTGTAGAGTGGAGGGTGTTATAGTGTAGAGTGGAGGGTGTTATACTTATAGTGTAGAGTGGAGGGTGTTATAGAGTAGAGTGGAGGGTGTTATAGTGTAGAGTGGAGGGTGTTATAGTGTAGAGTGGAGGGTGTTATAGTTATAGTGGAGGGTGTTATAGTGTAGAGTGGAGGGTGTTATAGTGTAGAGTGTAGAGTGGAGGGTGTTATAGTGTAGAGTGGAGTGTAGGGTGTTATAGTGTAGAGTGGAGGGTGTTATAGTGTAGAGTGGAGGGTGTTATAGTTATAGTGTAGAGTGGAGGGTGTTATAGTTATAGTGTAGAGTGGAGTGTGTTATAGTGTAGAGTGGAGGGTGTTATAGTGTAGAGTGGAGGGTGTTATAGTGTAGAGTGGAGGGTGTTATAGTTATAGTGTAGAGTGGAGTGTGTTATAGTGTAGAGTGGAGGGTGTTATAGTGTAGAGTGGAGGGTGGAATAGTGTAGAGTGGAGGGTGTTATAGTGGAGAGTGGAGGGTGTTATAGTGGAGAGTGGAGGGTGTTATAGTGTAGAGTGGAGGGTGTTATAGTGTAGAGTGGAGGGTGTTATAGTGTAGAGTGGAGGGTGTTATAGTGTAGAGTGGAGGGTGTTATAGTGTAGAGTGGAGGGTGTTATAGTGTAGAGTGGAGGGTGTTATAGTGTAGAGTGGAGAGTGTTATAGTGTAGAGTGGAGAGTGTTATAGTGTAGAGTGGAGGGTGTTATAGTGTAGAGTGGAGGGTGTTATAGTGTAGAGTGGAGGGTGTTATAGTGTAGAGTGGAGGGTGTTATAGTGTAGAGTGGAGTGTGTTATAGTGTAGAGTGGAGAGTGTTATAGTGTAGAGTGGAGGGTGTTATAGTGTAGAGTGGAGGGTGTTATAGTGTAGAGTGGAGGGTGTTATAGTGTAGAGTGGAGGGTGTTATATTGCAGAGTGGAGGGTGTTATAGTGTAGAGTGGAGGATGTTATAGTGTAGAGTGGAGGGTGTTATAGTGTAGAGTGGAGGGTGTTATAGTGTAGAGTGGAGGGTGTTATAGTGGAGAGTGGAGGGTGTTATAGTGGAGAGTGGAGGGTGTTATAGTGTAGAGTGTAGGGTGTTATAGTGTAGAGTGGAGTGTAGGGTGTTATAGTGTAGAGTGGAGGGTGTTATAGTGTAGAGTGGAGGGTGTTATAGTGTAGAGTGGAGTGTGTTATAGTGTAGAGTGGAGGGTGTTATAGTTATAGTGTAGAGTGGAGGGTGTTATAGTGTAGAGTGTTATAGTGTTATAGTTATAGTGTAGAGTGGAGGGTGTTATAGTGTAGAGTGGAGGGTGTTATAGTGTAGAGTGGAGGGTGTTATAGTGTAGAGTGGAGTGTGTTATAGTGTAGAGTGGAGGGTGTTATAGTGTAGAGTGGAGTGTGTTATAGTTATAGTGTAGAGTGGAGGGTGTTATAGTGTAGAGTGGAGGGTGTTATAGTTATAGTGGAGAGTGGAGGGTGTTATAGTGTAGAGTGGAGGGTGTTATAGTTATAGTGTAGAGTCGAGGGTGTTATAGTGTAGAGTGTTATAGTGTTATAGTTATAGTGTAGAGTGGAGGGTGTTATAGTGTAGAGTGGAGGGTGTTATAGTGTAGAGTGGAGGGTGTTATAGTGGAGAGTGGAGGGTGTTATAGTGTAGAGTGGAGGGTGTTATAGTGTAGAGTGGAGTGTAGGGTGTTATAGTGTAGAGTGGAGGGTGTTATAGTGTAGAGTGGAGGGTGTTATAGTGTAGAGTGGAGTGTGTTATAGTGTAGAGTGGAGGGTGTTATAGTGTAGAGTGGAGTGTGTTATAGTTATAGTGTAGAGTGGAGGGTGTTATAGTGTAGAGTGGAGGGTGTTATAGTTATAGTGGAGAGTGGAGGGTGTTATAGTGTAGAGTGGAGGGTGTTATAGTTATAGTGTAGAGTGGAGGGTGTTATAGTGTAGAGTGTTATAGTGTTATAGTTATAGTGTAGAGTGGAGGGTGTTATAGTGTAGAGTGGAGGGTGTTATAGTGTAGAGTGGAGGGTGTTATAGTGGAGAGTGGAGGGT
The DNA here is from genome assembly GCF_045791955.1 of Oncorhynchus clarkii lewisi. NCBI lineage: Eukaryota > Metazoa > Chordata > Actinopteri > Salmoniformes > Salmonidae > Oncorhynchus > Oncorhynchus clarkii. Next base: position 9,792,675 of record NC_092155.1, on the reverse strand, counting down.
GTTATAGTGTAGAGTGGAGGGTGTTATAGTGTAGAGTGGAGTGTAGGGTGTTATAGTGTAGAGTGGAGGGTGTTATAGTGTAGAGTGGAGGGTGTTATAGTGTAGAGTGGAGTGTGTTATAGTGTAGAGTGGAGGGTGTTATAGTGTAGAGTGGAGTGTGTTATAGTTATAGTGTAGAGTGGAGGGTGTTATAGTGTAGAGTGGAGGGTGTTATAGTTATAGTGGAGAGTGGAGGGTGTTATAGTGTAGAGTGGAGGGTGTTATAGTTATAGTGTAGAGTGGAGGGTGTTATAGTGTAGAGTGTAGGGTGTTATAGTGTAGAGTGGAGGGTGTTATAGTGTAGAGTGTAGGGTGTTATAGTGTAGAGTGTAGGGTGTTATAGTTATAGTGTAGAGTGTAGGGTGTTATAGTGTAGAGTGTTATAGTGTAGAGTGGAGGGTGTTATAGTGTAGAGTGGAGGGTGTTATAGTGTAGAGTGTAGGGTGTTATAGTGTAGAGTGGAGGGTGTTATAGTGTAGAGTGGAGGGTGTTATAGTGTAGAGTGTAGGGTGTTATAGTGTAGAGTGTAGGGTGTTATAGTTATAGTGTAGAGTGTAGGGTGTTATAGTGTTATAGTTATAGTGTAGAGTGTAGGGTGTTATAGTTATAGTGTAGAGTGTAGGGTGTTATAGTGTAGAGTGGAGGGTGTTATAGTGTAGAGTGTAGGGTGTTATAGTGTAGAGTGGAGGGTGTTATAGTGTAGAGTGGAGGGTGTTATAGTGTAGAGTGTAGGGTGTTATAGTGTAGAGTGTAGGGTGTTATAGTGTAGAGTGTAGGGTGTTATAGTGTAGAGTGGAGGGTGTTATAGTGTAGAGTGTAGGGTGTTATAGTTATAGTGTAGAGTGTAGGGTGTTATAGTTATAGTGTAGAGTGTAGGGTGTTATAGTTATAGTGTAGAGTGTAGGGTGTTATAGTGTAGAGTGTAGGGTGTTATAGTTATAGTGTAGAGTGTAGGGTGTTATAGTGTAGAGTGTAGGGTGTTATAGTGTAGAGTGGAGGGTGTTATAGTGTAGAGTGGAGGGTGTTATAGTTATAGTGTAGAGTGGAGGGTGTTATAGTGTAGAGTGTAGGGTGTTATAGTGTAGAGTGGAGGGTGTTATAGTGTAGAGTGTAGGGTGTTATAGTTATAGTGTAGAGTGGAGGGTGTTATAGTTATAGTGTAGAGTGGAGGGTGTTATAGTTATAGTGTTATAGTTATAGTGTAGAGTGTTATAGTTATAGTTATAGTGTAGGGTGTTATAGTTATAGTTATAGTGTAGAGTGTTATAGTTATAGTGTAGGGTGTTATAGTAATAGTGTAGGGTATTATAGTTATAGTGTAGAGTGTTATAGTTATAGTCCAGTACAGTGTTGTCTGACCAGATGAATAGACTGAGAACGTTGTTAGAGCATTACACACACTAACACACACACACACTAACACACACACACACACACACACACACACACACTAACACACACACACACACACACTGTTATAGTGTAGAGTGGAGGGTGTTATAGTGTAGAGTGTAGGGTGTTATAGTGTAGAGTGTAGGGTGTTATAGTTATAGTGTAGAGTGTAGGGTGTTATAGTGTTATAGTTATAGTGTAGAGTGTAGGGTGTTATAGTTATAGTGTAGAGTGTAGGGTGTTATAGTGTAGAGTGGAGGGTGTTATAGTGTAGAGTGGAGGGTGTTATAGTGTAGAGTGTAGGGTGTTATAGTGTAGAGTGTAGGGTGTTATAGTGTAGAGTGGAGGGTGTTATAGTGTAGAGTGTAGGGTGTTATAGTTATAGTGTAGAGTGTAGGGTGTTATAGTTATAGTGTAGAGTGTAGGGTGTTATAGTTATAGTGTAGAGTGTAGGGTGTTATAGTGTAGAGTGTAGGGTGTTATAGTTATAGTGTAGAGTGTAGGGTGTTATAGTGTAGAGTGTAGGGTGTTATAGTGTAGAGTGGAGGGTGTTATAGTGTAGAGTGGAGGGTGTTATAGTTATAGTGTAGAGTGGAGGGTGTTATAGTGTAGAGTGTAGGGTGTTATAGTTATAGTGTAGAGTGTAGGGTGTTATAGTGTAGAGTGTAGGGTGTTATAGTGTAGAGTGGAGGGTGTTATAGTGTAGAGTGGAGGGTGTTATAGTTATAGTGTAGAGTGGAGGGTGTTATAGTGTAGAGTGTAGGGTGTTATAGTGTAGAGTGGAGGGTGTTATAGTGTAGAGTGTAGGGTGTTATAGTTATAGTGTAGAGTGGAGGGTGTTATAGTTATAGTGTAGAGTGGAGGGTGTTATAGTTATAGTGTTATAGTTATAGTGTAGAGTGTTATAGTTATAGTGTAGGGTGTTATAGTTATAGTTATAGTGTAGAGTGTTATAGTTATAGTGTAGAGTGTTATAGTTATAGTGTAGAGTGTTATAGTTATAGTGTAGAGTGTTATAGTTATAGTCCAGTACAGTGTTGTCTGACCAGATGAATAGACTGAGAACGTTGTTAGAGCATTACACACACTAACACACACACACACTAACACACACACACACACACACACACACACTAACACACACACACACACACACTCACACACACACACGCGCTCGGGTCACTAGGAGAGATTAACAGGGAGTAGGTCACACATTCATCAGTGTTAGAGAACACAACATGGCGTTCTACTCTGCATCGCCTTGCTTTCCACTGCCAGGTAGCAACATGTTCAGACACGGAGTCATTGTAACTCAGTCAACTCTTCACAGGAGACTATTTTAGGCCTCTCCATCTGGTACAGACACAGTCATTACAACTCAGTCAACTCCATGAACTAGGGGGCACACACACACACACACACACACACACACACAGAGACAGACAGACAGACACCTACACAGACAGACACCTACACAGACAGACACCTACACACAGACAGACACCCACACAGACAGACACAACTGACAAAACGTTATACAAGCCCAAACGTGCAAGCACAATCACTGTGTCAACAGTTCTCCTGCCCAGTGTGTGTGTGTGTGTGTGTGTGTGTGTGTGTGTGTGTGTGTGTGTGTGTGTGTGTGTGTGTGTGTGACATAGCAGTGTGTAAATAATACTACAACTAATACTAGGCACTACTTAGAGTGTTAGGACCATACAAGGGTGTTTACTGTCACCTCTCTTTTTATTCCTCTACACCAGCGTTTCCTAAACTCCCTTTTTTTTTTAAACAAAATCCACCAGAGATAACACTTCCTCGGGAAACTGAACTCATTCCACAAATCAATATCCCTAACTTTTTACAGTTCTTTCAACGAGAGCGTTCTGTGTTTCTGGTTCACGTGCCTCTCTGTCAAGAAGAGGAACAGCCTCCAGACCGTTATAAACACCTGATCTAAGACCAGGAGGAGAGGCCCGTGACATCCTGGGGTACTGCAGGTCCTCAACCCACAGTTCCAACTGCTCCCCGTTGGACACCACCTGCTCGGTCTCAGGTGTTCCACTCAAAAGGCGCAAGGGCCTCGTTTGTGGCCTATGGCCATCTGCCTGGTTAACAGGACCAGGATCAAGGATGACTATTCTAGAGATAGCTTAGCCATTAATTAACAACTTTTAGTTCAAATTTGAGTTTCTTTAGACGGAACCATGCACTTTTACCTTAATTTTTATACGGTCTGTTTGTGCTGTCTGAAGCACCCTGACAGCCCCTCAGGGATTAATAAAGTTATCTTGTATTCATGTCAGCCCTTCAGGGATTAATAAAGTTATATTGTGTTCATGTCAGCCCTTCAGGGATTAATAAAGTTATATTGTATTAATGTCAACCCCTCAGGGATTAATACAGTTGTATTGTATTAATGTCAGCCCTTCAGGGATTAATAAAGTTGTATTGTATTAATGTCAGCCCCTCTGGATTAATAAAGTTGTATTGTATTAATGTCAGCCCCTCGGGATTAATAAAGTTATATTGTATTAATGTCAGCCCCTCGGGATTAATAAAGTTATATTGTATTAATGTCAGCCCTTCAGGAATTAATAAAGTTGTATTGTATTAATGTCAGCCCCTCAGGGATTAACACAGTTGTATTGTCTTAATGTCAGCCCTTCAGGAATTAATAAAGTTGTATTGTATTAATGTCAGCCCCTCAGGGATTAATAAAGTTATATTGTATTAATGTCAGCCCCTCTGGGATTAATAAAGTTGTATTGTATTAATGTCAACCCCTCAGGGATTAATACAGTTGTATTGTATTAATGTCAGCCCTTCAGGGATTAATAAAGTTGTATTGTATTAATGTCAGCCCCTCTGGATTAATAAAGTTGTATTGTATTAATGTCAGCCCTTCAGGGATTAATAAAGTTATATTGTATTAATGTCAACCCCTCAGGGATTAATACAGTTGTATTGTATTAATGTCAGCCCTTCAGGGATTAATAAAGTTGTATTGTATTAATGTCAGCCCCTCAGGGATTAATACAGTTGTATTGTATTAATGTCAGCCCCTCAGGGATTAATAAAGTTATATTGTATTAATGTCAGCCCCTCAGGGATTAATAAAGTTGTATTGTATTAATGTCAGCCCCTCAGGGATTAATACAGTTGTATTGTATTAATGTCAACCCCTCAGGGATTAATAAAGTTGTATTGTATTTATACTGTAATAGCTTCTCTGATTTCTACACCCTCCAGGCCCTTAATAACACAACATATCCTCCATCCATCCACCACACTGTCTAGAGTCTGCTGCTGCAGGGTGTAGACAAGCAGCTGCCTGTCTCTCAGTGTGTGTGGAGGCTGGTGGGAGGAGCTATTGGAGGACGGGCTCATTGTAATGTCTGGAAAGGTACAAATGGAACAGAGTCAAACATCTGGTTTCCATGTTTCATCAGTTTAATATCTCCCCAATTTCATGATATTCCCGTACGAACTGCTTAGCACACTGCTCACTGTTTCCACCAATGTGTTAGAGGAAACACCGTACAACTGGCAACCGAAAACAGCATGCAGGCGCCTGGCCCGCCACAAGGAGTCCCTAGAGCACGATGGGACAAGGACATCCCGGCCGGCCAAACCCTCTCCTAACCCGGACGATGCTGGGCCAATTGTGCGCCGCCTCATGGGTCTCCCCGGTCACAGCCTGGGATCGAAGTGACGCCTCAAGCACCTCAACGCCGTAGACCGCTGTGCCGTAGACCGCTGTGCCACTCGGGAGGCCCCGTTTGATACCGTTCCATTTATTCCATTGGAGACATTAAAATGAGCCCAAACCTCCTTTTGCTTATCAGAAAGTCAAAGCTTATAGCATCCTCCTCTGACTGCATTAGTAATGAAGTTTCAACAATCATACATGCATAGATGCCTAGCTGACAAGACAAAAACACAATAATAATTCAAATGAAGTTAAGATCTATAGTAGGTGTCTCTGTATGATTTCAGAAACGGGAATTGAGCAGTGCCCTGCTATAAATGTACTTATGAAACCTTCAGACTTATTAGTAGTACACAGTTGTGTCACATTTTCCAACCTCAAGACATGGTTGTATCAAAGTGTGTGTTCTCACCAACGGAACGGATGCTTACACAATCCTCCCTGTTTAAAATCTACCACCATCTGACACGGTCTACCACCATCTGACATAATTTAACACCATCTGACACTGTCTGACACTTCTACCACCATCTGACACTGTCTGACCTGTCTAACACCATCTGATACCATGTAACACCGTCTAACACTGTCTGACACGTCTAACACCATCTGACACTGTCTAACACCATCTGACACCGTCTGACACGTCTACCACCATCTGACACCATTTAACACCGTCTGACACTCTCTGACACTTCTACCACCATCTGACACCGTCTGACACTGTCTGACACTTCTACCACCATCTACAATCATTTAACACCATCTGACACTGTCTGACCTGTCTAACACCATCTGACACCATGTAACACCGTCTGACACATCTAACACCGTCTGACACATCTAACACCGTCTGACACATCTAACACCGTCTGACACATCTAACACCGTCTGACACATCTAACACCGTCTGACACTGTCTACCACCATCTGACACCGTCTGACACTGTCTACCACCATCTGACACCATTTAACACATATACCGCCACCTGACACCGTCTGCCGCCATCTGACACCATCAGTCATAACCACATATAATAATAGACCATGGTACACTGATGGACCCACCAGAAAGAGAGAGATACAGAGAAACCTTTGACCATGTACAGACTCAGTGAGCATAGCCTTGCAATTGAGAAAGGCCACCGTAGGCAGACCTGGCTCTCGAGAGAAGACAGGCTATGTGCTCACTGCCAACAAAATGAGGTGGAAACTGAGCTGCACTTCCTAACCTCCTGCCAAATGTATGACCATATTAGAGACACATATTTCCCTCAGATTACACAGACCCACAACGATTTTGAAAACAAATCCAATGTTGATAAACTCCCATATCTACTGGGTGAAATTCCACAGTGTGCCATCACAGCAGCAAGATGTGTGACCTGTTGTCACAAGAAAAGGGGAACCAGTGAAGTACAAACACCATTGTAAATACATGTATTTTCCCCTTTGTACTCTAACTATTTACAAATTGTTACAACACTGTATATATACATAATATAACATTTGAAATGTCTTTATTATTTTAGAACTTGTGTGAGTGTAATGTTTACTGTTCACTTGTATTGTTTATTTCACTTTTGTTTATCTATTTCACTTGCTTTGGCAATATAAACATATGTTTCCCATGACAATAAAACCCCTTGAATTGAATTGAGAGAGAAACAGAGAGACAGAGAGCGAGAGAAAGAGTACAAAGAGGCCTCTTACAGACCAGTGACTAGTGACCGTGTGTTACTATTAATGTTCAGCCTGGGTGCTCTAGGGCAAGGTATTTTTATTACCTTTATTTAACTAGGCAAGTCAGTTAAGAGTGTAGCGTGGGTTAACTGCCTGTTCAGGGGCAGAACGACAGATTTGTACCTTGTCAGCTCGGAGATTTGAACTTGCAACCTTTCGGTTACTAGTCCAACGCTCTAACCACTAGGCTACCCTGCCGCCTGTAAATAACCCTGCCGTTATATACAGGCCTGGGGGCTCTAGGGCAAGGTAGTTATATACAGGCCTGGGGGCTTTAGGGCAAGGTAGTTATATACAGGCCTGGGTGTTATAGGGCAAGGTAGTTATATACAGGCCTGGGGGCTTTAGGGCAAGGTAGTTAAATACAGGCCCGGGGGCTTATAGGGGAACGTAGCAATATACAGACTGAAAGATATAACATGAATGTCCTCTATTGACTCTTATTAAATACTTAGTAATACTTGATAAGATTGTTTTATGGTTTCTTAATAAAAACGCACATGCATACACATTACACACAGTAATAGGCCAACTAAGTTGCAGCTGACACTGCAGAGAAAAAACAACTACTCCAATATTGAAGCTGAAACAGACTGAATAAACACTGACAGTACTACTATACATTCAGGTTTAGACTGCTCTAAACCTAGACCTATCCGTCAGCAAACAGTTGAAATGAGTTGATGGCTATAGGGCACTATCATGTCCAAACATTGATGCTGAGTTGCAATAGAGAGCTAAACTGGTCCCTTCTCTACTTCCTCTTGTTGTGGAACTCGTTCGGCAATACGATTTTGCATAATATCAAAACTAAATCTTTGACATGGGATGTAAATTAGGCTACAGTGGTTTGCGGGATGGTCGGGCCCGGCGTCTGAACTTAACTGGATACAATAGCTTACTTTAATTGGATCAATGTGTGCTCTATGACGTAGAAGAACGGTCCCAAGTCCAGTCCGCGACGGTTAACAACCGGATAGGGCCATTCTGTATTTTTCCTCTTCAACTTGAAAACACTTTTTTAGTGGGCTATGACAAGTTAGAATTACGTAGCTTTAAAATATTTTATTGTCTTACCTTGCCAAACTTCTGATGTTGAACGTAAAGTTGTCCCTCTTTTACGTGGGTATCCATCTCCAAAGTTCGGACCCCCCGTCCCAAGAACTAGGAATACTCTCGAATGTGACACCACTTTTCGGTTACTTTTCCTTCTCTGTCTGAACTTCCTTCAACTCAAGTTTACTTACTTCCGCAAACAACGCGCTTTTCTCAACATTCCGAGGCATTTAAAGTATTTTAATACACTTAATACATGTTTAAAACGAGGGGAAAAGTACCCTCTAGTCTTGAAAAAGTTGTTATCTAACGTCCTGAAAACCTGACGGTAATGTTATTGTCTGTCGCTTGTCGCCACCCGCCGCTCCCTCTTCCTCCTTGTGCCCCCGCGTGCCGTGTGTCCGCGCAGTCTGGTGTGCATGATGAGTGCACTGCACCGCTCTCTCCTCTGTTCCTCTCTCTTCTCCTCCCACCTCCTCGTTTTGCACTCAGTCTGACAGCATGAGGACAACAGCAGAGCTGCATAGTTCAACAGCTGGCTCGCAGTGCCACACACACCTTTGACTTATGTTTATTTGTTAATGAATTATTTCGGAAAGAAGTAGAATGTGCTTAACCGACGTGAGTAGAGGTGCAACCTAACCTGTGTAGACATCATTGGACAAGAAAAGGCGCAATCCTCGCTCACCATGAAAAATAGGTCGTTTTATTAGATACGTTTTAAAGATTGACGTTTCAACTTTCAATAGCCTTCTTCAGAATAATTACAATGAGAATGGACAGGTTCATAACGGGCATTCTTTCAAAATAAAAAAATAGAATTGCAACATTTTGTGCATACTGCATTTGAATTCAGTCCATTTATATAATTCATTGGAATCCAAATAATAGACCGGCATTGATCCTTCATGTGTTGAACACTTGGTTGTGCCCAGGTTTGCTCGACCTATAGACAATGCCTTTTGCAAAGATGTCACACAGGAATTATGTGTGTTTGTATTCTTTGTGAAATTACATAATATCTCTACTTGACCTCTCTGGCTGACTCAACACACCTTGTCCCCAAGATCTTTATCACCAAAATAACAGCCACGCAATCTTTATAACTCGCTCGCTCGCTCTCTCTCTCTCTCACACACACACACACAAATACACAGAATATTTTGTACTATTCTTGTGGGAACCTAAAATTGATTTCCATTCAAAATCCTATTTTCCCAAATCTAACCCCTAAGCCTAAAATACCATTTGCCCCCCCCTCCCCTCCCCATTCTTCATTGGCATGGGAAACATGTATCCTTTCAATTTCAACTTGTGTAATTCCGCCCCCTGCTGGTTATTTGGCAATACTGCGACACTGAGCCTCAGAGTAGATACCAGAATAGCTCCTGAGTGAAACTGGGCGTTGAATGTAATTATTTACAAGGTATGGACATCATAAGATCCTCCCACAATAAAACTGATTATATAAAAGTTATTTAAAAAAATGTCAAAGTCTAAACTGTATAATGTGATCTGATTGGATCAGAAACTGAAGTGACGTGTCACATGATCGAAACAGGAAAAAGAGAGAAGTAATGGCTGCAGTGTTCGGTGGTGTTGAAGGGTGAGTCTCTAATAAACCATTTTTATCCGGTAATAATTTGAATGAAAACGTGTTATCAGGCAGATATAGCGCAGAACTGATTAGGGCAAAAGGCTGTGCTGTTGTTTGATTGTCACATAGAACATAAACCTGTCTGACTAAACTCTACACCAACGATTCATCAGACACTTCCTTTCACCAAGGGGTGGAGTTTAGTCAGTTAAAATTAAACATTCCTTTGTGACAATATCCATATTCTTAAGGAAAAGCTTCCTATTCATTTGATTTGTGTGTGCGCGGCGCTCCTGTCGGCCTGTCTGTGCGTGTCATCTATTGTAACAGTGGTGGGACCCACTCCAAGGCGGTATTGGTCTCTGAGAATGGGAAAATCCTTGCAGAGACAGACGGCCCCTCAACCAACCACTGGGTGAGATCACAGATCTAGGATCAGTTTACCATATTCCATAGCCTGATGTTAACCGTTAGGTGGTTAAAGTAAAGCTGACCACAGATCAGCCAAAGCACCTCAACCAACCACTGAATGAGATCACAGAACTGACAGTACACTTTTATTATGACAGCGAGTAGATTCCAATGTACAGGAAATGAGTTCCGGCACCTCAAATGTTCTACTGCTTGAGTTCCTGCCCCCCTTGTAGATTATTGGCTTAGAAATACTATCCGGCATCTAAATTAAAAACATAATCGGCATCTATTTCAGTCCAACCACTTGTAAGTGCTGATCTGAAGTCAGCTTTGTGTTTTCCCTCCTAATAGTTAAGGTCAGGATTTAGAGATGGTAAGCTGGTCTTAGATCTGTGCATAGAAGTGTGAAGGAAGAGGACGTTATAAGCTTCTATTATAAGTCATGAGTGGTTCTTCTACATTATGAAACGTTTCATGAGTGATGACTATGTGTTGTCTTTCAGTTGGTGGGTGTTGACTGTATGTGTTGTCTTTCAGTTGGTGGGTGTTGACTGTGTGTGTTGTCTTTCAGTTGGTGGGTGTTGACTGTATGTGTTGTCTTTCAGTTGGTGGGTGTTGACTGTATGTGTTGTCTTTCAGTTGGTGGGTGTTGACTGTGTGTGTTGTCTTTCAGTTGGTGGGTGTTGACTGTATGTGTTGTCTTTCAGTTGGTGGGTGTTGACTGTATGTGTTGTCTTTCAGTTGGTGGGTGTTGACTGTATGTGTTGTCTTTCAGTTGGTGGGTGTTGACTGTATCCGTTGTCTTTCAGTTGGTGGGTGTTGACTGTATCTGTTGTCTTTCAGTTGGTGGGTGTTGACAAGTGTATCGAGGCCATCAACGACATGGTCCAGAAAGCCAAAATAGAAGCGGGGCTAGACCCAGACACACCTCTCCACTCTCTGGTGAATCAATTCATGATTTTAATGCAAAAATCTAATCTAAAGCCTAATATGCAAGCATTTTCGCTACATCTGCTAAATATGTGTATGTGACCAATCAAATTAGATTTGATTAGATTTTGATATACTATTTACTAGCTCTGTTAGCTACTCAAAATGGCGATCCTGAGCACTTGTATTGAGTGTATAATTTGCGATGCATCTACACAGAATCACCTTTTTTTGTGTAGCTAATTGTAGTTCTTGGGTTGTGTATTGTGTAGGCTAATCGTTACTAAGGCTTAAGGTCAATTCCATGTGTATATAAAATAAAATAAAGACCCATGAGCACCAACGTGCAATTCATAGGAGCATGTCAAATTGGGGGCAAATGAAAGCTAAGAGTTTATATGTTTTACAAATTAAGGAATATATATATATATATACACATTTTTCAACCTGAAAATTGGGGAAAATCAAAGTCTTTGATTTCTTGTCAAGCAGATGGAAAAGGGATCTTTTTTTTTTACCAGAAAAAGTATCAAACGCATTAGAAATGCATGGAAACACAATAATGTTGAAGACCCGTGACAGCTAATATCAACACCTATATTTGCTGTTGGATCACTTTTTCTCCCTTCTGTAACTTTAAGAAACATTTACCCCTCCGTAGGAACATTAAGGAACATTTCCCCTCCCGTAGTAACATTAAGGAACATTTCCCCTCCTGTAGTAACATTAAGGAACATTTCCCCTCCTGTAGTAACATTAAGGAACATTTCCCCTCCTGTAGTAACATTAAGGAACATTTCCCCTCCTGTAGTAACATTAAGGAACATTTCCCCTTTTGTAGTAACATTTCCCCTCCTGTAGTAACATTAAGGAACATTTCCCCTCCTGTAGTAACATTAAGGAACATTTCCCCTCCTGTAGTAACATTAAGGAACATTTCCCCTTCTGTAGTAACATTAAGGAACATTTCCCCTCCTGTAGTAACATTAAGGAACATTTCCCCTCCTGTAGTAACATTAAGGAACATTTCCCCTCCTGTAGTAACATTAAGGAACATTTCCCTCCTGTAGTAACATTAAGGAACATTTCCCCTCCTGTAGTAACATTAAGGAACATTTCCCCTCCTGTAGTAACATTAAGGAACATTTCCCCTTCTGTAGTAACATTTCCCCTCCTGTAGTAACATTAAGGAACATTTCCCCTCCTGTAGTAACATTAAGGAACATTTCCCTCCTGTAGTAACATTAAGGAACATTTCCCCTCCTGTAGTAACATTAAGGAACATTTCCCCTCCTGTAGTAACATTAAGGAACATTGCCCCTCCTGTAGTAACATTAAGGAACATTTCCCCTTCTGTAGTAACATTTCCCCTCCTGTAGTAACATTAAGGAACATTTCCCCTCCTGTAGTAACATTAAGGAACATTTCCCCTCCTGTAGTAACATTAAGGAACATTTCCCCTTCTGTAGTAACATTAAGGAACATTGCCCCTCCTGTAGTAACATTAAGGAACATTGCCCCTCCTGTAGTAACATTAAGGAACATTTCCCTCCTGTAGTAACATTAAGGAACATTTCCCCTCCTGTAGTAACATTAAGGAACATTTCCCCTCCTGTAGTAACATTAAGGAACATTTCCCTCCTGTAGTAACATTAAGGAACATTTCCCCTCCTGTAGTAACATTAAGGAATCATTGCCTTGTGCCTTGAAATCCCAGATATCTTTAAGATATTTTCTCATTTCTCTCCCTCATGAGGAGGGAGGATTAATGAAAGTACACAGAAGTAACAAGTAAAAGTAGACCTACCAATTATTTAGTGTTTTTACTGATATACCTTTTGTGTATGAATTACTAAATGATTCAAACTAAATTCTGTTACCAAATCGGTAATTCAATTTCCTTATAATCAGTAACGGAATTTCTGCAAATGAATTGGCTACAATGTGAAATGACAGTAGTCACAGACCCCAGTTAGGTCACCTGATACTTTCCTCCCCTTCCACTGGCATGCTGTTCTGTTCAGGTGATAACGGTTTTCTTTCACTTTCTCAAAGATAGACATTCAGATCAAATCTGAACCAACTATGTTTCACAAGTTAGGACAGTACAGTAGTGCACAGTACAGTAAAGTAGAGTAGTAGATTATAGTTTAGTAGGGCACTAGAATTGAGTACTGTACTCTACTGAGCTCTACTCTACTGAGCTCTGCTGTGCTCTACTGTACTGAGCTCTACTGTACTGTACTCTACTGAGCTCTGCTGTACTGTACTATACTGAGCTCTACTCAGCTCTACTGTGCTCTACTGTACTCTACTTAGCTCTACTGTACTGAGCTCTACTGTTCTGTACTGAGCTCTACTGAGCTCTACTGTACTGAGCTCTACTGTACTGAGCTCTACTGAGCTCTACTGTACTGAGCTCTACTGTACTGAGCTTTACTGAGCTCTACTGTACTCTACTGAGCTCTACTGTACTGAGCTTTGCTGTACTGAGCTCTACTATACTGTACTGAGCTCTACTATACTGAGCTTTGCTGTACTATACTGAGCTCTACTGAACTGTACTGATCTCTACTGTACTGTACTCTACTGAGCTCTACTGTACTGTACTCTACTGAGCTCTGCTGTACTGTACTGTACTGAGCTCTACTGTACTGAGCTCTACTGTGCTCTACTGTACTCTACTTAGCTCTACTGTACTGAGTTCTACTGAGCTCTACTGTACTGAGCTCTACTGAGCTTTACTGTTATGTACTGAGTTCTGCTGAGCTCTACTGTACTGAGCTCTACTGTTCTGTACTGAGCTCAACTGTACTGAGCTCTACTGAGCTCTACTGTACTGAGCTCTACTGTACTGAGCTCTACTGTACTCTACTGAGCTCAACTGTACTGAGCTTTGCTGTACTGAGCTCTACTATACTGTACTGAGCTCTACTATACTGAGCTTTGCTGTACTCTACTGAGCTCTACTGAACTGTACTGAGCTCTACTGAACTGTACTCTACTCTAATGAGCTCTACTGTACTCTACTGAGCTCTACTGTACTCTACTGAGCTCTGCTGTACTCTACTGAGCTCTGCTGTACTGTGCTCTACTCTGATGTCCAAACTTGTGAAACATAGACGTCTATGATTGGTTCAGATTTGGTCCAGTCCAACCATATTTGGTCTTGTTTGAGGGCGGAGCTCATTAAAATAATAGTCAGTGTGTAGAATAATACCCAAATATGGAAAGGAGGATATTGGATATTTCTACCTTTGTACCTATTAGGATACATCACCATGAAGAGAATGACATTAATATCCATAATGATGTATTCCTGTGGAGTACAGATCAGGGAACCATGATGAAATTCCGTTACAGGGCGTTAATCCACTTCACTTATTGTAGTTCAGTAACCAAAAGAGATTGTTTTTCAAAACTCAAGGTGTGATGTCATAGCTGACGCCCCATTCTTTCTGCAGACGTCTGGGAATCTCAATTCAGCTGGTTTTCATTTTAAAAAACGGAGGGAGATTTTACCAAAATTCTGTTACCAAATTTTGCATCTGCACTGTTCTTCCAGTAAAATGTGTTTTTGTAAAATATTTGGTGTAAATTGTTTAAAGTAGTCCTTGTCCATAGAGTTATATGGTTTGTTAAAATTTGAAATCAATGGTTTTTGCTTGGCATACATTTTAAGTGAAGAATCTGAGTCCCAGCGCAAATCTGTTACTGTGTAATTGCCCCTTTTTACCAAGTAGGCTAACTAGTATGATAACTTGTAATATCTCGCTCTCGCAGGGAATGTCTCTTAGCGGAGGGGAACAGAAGGATGCTATTGAGAAGATCATCTGTGAGATGAAGAACAGGTTTCCTAAACTCAGCATCAATTATTACATCACCACCGATGCCATCGGCGCCATGGCAACAGCCAGCGACCGGGGTAACGGAACCATCTTGTTAACATAACTTTTTTTTAATTGAAAGTGATAAATTAGGATTTGAAAGAATGATTTAATATCAATAGCCAGTATGAGAAGTGGATCTTGAAATCTGTGTGTGGTGTCCTTCGACTTAATTGTTGAAAGGAATGTTCACTGTCATCTTACAACTGTGTAGTATGACTTCACTCATCCCTCCATCTCTCTCTGCCCCTCTCACACTACATATAGGAGGTATAGTGTTGATCAGTGGGACTGGTTCTAACTGTAAGCTGGTGAACCCAGATGGAAGCCAGGTCGGCTGTGGAGGCTGGGGTCATATGATGGGGGACGAGGGGTCAGGTAGCCATGACGACAACAATCAACATAAACAAAGCCCAATAAACTTGTCTTCTCTTATGATCACCTCTCTTTTCCTCCATTCCCCCCCCCCTCTCTTTTCTCTCTCCATCAGCGTTCTGGATCTCCCACCTGGCAGTGAAGACGGTGTTCGATGCCAAAGACAACCTGGTCAAGCCCCATCATGATGTCACTCACGTCAAGAAGGTCATTGAGAATTACTTCCAGGTGAGAGGTCAACCGAAAGTACAACAGGAAATGAAATCGAGTACAGGCTTAACTGAATGACAACCGAGACAGAATGCAATATGGGATTTCATTGAATAGTTTGGGCCGGGTGCTGCTGATTGGTTGCCCTAAACGATGACGGGTTTCAGTTGGTGGTGGAGGTGGAAGGTCGTTTGGTGGTGGTGGGGAGGTGGAAGGTCGTTTGGTGGTGGTGGGGAGGTGGAAGGTCGTTTGGTGGTGGTGGGGAGATGGAAGGTCGTTTGGTGGTGGTGGGGAGGTGGAAGGTCGTTTGGTGGGGAGGTGGAAGGTCGTTTGGTGGTGGGGAGGTGGAAGGTCGTTTGGTGGGGAGGTGGAAGGTCGTTTGGTGGTGGTGGAGGTGGAAGGTCGTTTGGTGGTGGTGGGGAGGTGGAAGGTCATTTGGTGGTGGTGGGGAGGTGGAAGGTCGTTTGGTGGTGGTGGGGAGGGGAGGTGGAAGGTCGTTTGGTGGTGGGGAGGGGAGCTGGAAGGTCGTTTGGTGGTGGGGAGGGGAGGTGGAATGTCGTTTGGTGGTGGTGGGGAGGTGGAAGGTTGTTTGGTGGTGGTGGGGAGGTGGAAGGTCGTTTGATGGTGGGGAGGTGGAAGGTCGTTTGGTGGTGGAAGGTCGTTTGGTGGTGGTGGGGAGGTGGAAGGTCGTTTGGTGGTGGAAGGTTGTTTGATGGTGGGGAGGTGGAAGGTCGTGTGGAGGTGGAAGGTCGTTTGGTGGTGGGGAGTCGGGAGGTTGTGTGGTGGTGGAAGGTCGTTTGGTGGTGGAAGGTCGTTTGATGGTGGGGAGGTGGAAGGTCGTGTGGAGGTGGAAGGTCGTGTGGAGGTGGAAGGTCGTTTGGTGGTGGAAGGTCGTGTGGGGGTGGAAGGCTGTTTTGTGGTGGAGGTGGAAGGTCGTTTGGAGGTGGACGTTCGTGTGGAGTCGGGAGGTTGTGTGGTGGTGGAAGGTCGTGTGGAGGTGGAAGGTCGTTTGGTGGTGGAAGTTCGTTGGAAGTCTGCTGCTGCGAAACAGCAAGTGGGAGAAACAATGTAGATTCATACCCATTGGTTGAAAGGAAGGAAACGGATTATTGCACCAGTGAGCTCATAGGTTAATCAGCAAGCGGGGTGCCATGCTCATAGACTGAAGTTAATAGGTGGAGGACATTCCCCTTGCTAATAGTGAAGGAGGAAGAAAGACATGACGTTATGCTGATGAGGTGACGTTATAAATACTACCCCATAAATGGCTGCTGTGCTGATGAGGTAAGACAGGAAGCCATGTGAATTATGTTATGTTTTCCCGATTCATTAAAAGTGCCAAGCCATTCAGGCCAGTCTTCCTGATTTTAATCAGGTGTGAATGGCTTGGCACTTTTAATTCATCAAGTAAACAACATATTTTACATCTACATTATGTTTGAGTTGTTCATCTAACCTCTCTCTCTCTCTCCTTCCCCCTCTCTCTCCCTCCCCTTCCCTCTCTCTCTCCTTCCCCCTCTCTCTCCCTCCCCTTCCCTCTCTCTCTCTCCCTCCCCTTCCCTCTCTCTCTCCCCTTCTCTCTCTTCCTCCCCTTCTCTCTCTCCCTCCCCTTCTCTCTCTCCCTCCCCTTCTCTCTCTCCCTCCCCTTCTCTCTCTCCCTCCCCTTCTCTCTCTCTCTCTCCTTCTCTCTCTCTCTCTCTCTCCCTTCCTCTCTCCCTCCCTCCCTTCCCCTCTTTCTCTCTCCCTCCCTTCCCCTCTTTCTCTCTCCCTCCCTTCCCCTCTTTCTCTCTCCTCTCTCCCTCTCTTTCTCTCTCCTCTCTCCCTCTCCTTCCCTCTCCTCTCTCTCCCCCCTCTCCATTCCCTTCACGCTCTTTCTCCCTACAGGTATCAGACTTGATGGGGATGCTCCCTCATCTCTATAGAAACTTCCAGAAATCTCACTTTGCAGGACTCTGCCAGAAAATAGCTGAAGGTTAGTTATCCTCTTATTTTCACTCTCCCAACAGCGTAAGTGCGTTGGGACAGGACTCGTGTGTTGGGACAGGACTCGTGTGTTGGGACTGGACTCGTGTGTTGGGACTGGACTTGTGTGTTGGGACTGGACTCGTGTGTTGGGACTGGACTCGTGTGTTGGGACTGGACTCGTGTGTTGGGACTGGACTCGTGTGTTGGGACTGGACTCGTGTGTTGGGACTGGACTCGTGTGTTGGGACTGGACTCGTGTGTTGGGACAGGACTCGTGTGTTGGGACTGGACTCGTGTGTTGGGACTGGACTCGTGTGTTGGGACTGGACTCGTGTGTTGGGACTGGACTCGTGTGTTGGGACTGGACTCGTGTGTTGGGACTGGACTCGTGTGTTGGGACTGGACTCGTGTGTTGGGACAGGACTCGTGTGTTGGGACTGGACTCGTGTGTTGGGACTGGACTCGTGTGTTGGGACTGGACTCGTGTGTTGGGACTGGACTCGTGTGTTGGGACTGGACTCGTGTGTTGGGACAGGACTCGTGTGTTGGGACAGGACTCGTGTGTTGGGACTGGACTCGTGTGTTGGGACTGGACTCGTGTGTTGGGACTGGACTCGTGTGTTGGGACAGGACTCGTGTGTTGGGACTGGACTCGTGTGTTGGGACTGGACTCGTGTGTTGGGACTGGACTCGTGTGTTGGGACTGGACTCGTGTGTTGGGACAGGACTCGTGTGTTGGGACAGGACTCGTGTGTTGGGACAGGACTCGTGTGTTGGGACAGGACTCGTGTGTTGGGACTGGACTCGTGTGTTGGGACTGGACTCGTGTGTTGGGACTGGACTCGTGTGTTGGGACTGGACTCGTGTGTTGGGACTGGACTCGTGTGTTGGGACAGGACTCGTGTGTTGGGACTGGACTCGTGTGTTGGGACTGGACTCGTGTGTTGGGACAGGACTCGTGTGTTGGGACTGGACTCGTGTGTTGGGACTGGACTCGTGTGTTGGGACTGGACTCGTGTGTTGGGACTGGACTCGTGTGTTGGGACTGGACTCGTGTGTTGGGACTGGACTCGTGTGTTGGGACAGGACTCGTGTGTTGGGACTGGACTCGTGTGTTGGGACTGGACTCGTGTGTTGGGACTGGACTCGTGTGTTGGGACTGGACTCGTGTGTTGGGACTGGACTCGTGTGTTGGGACAGGACTCGTGTGTTGGGACAGGACTCGTGTGTTGGGACTGGACTCGTGTGTTGGGACTGGACTCGTGTGTTGGGACAGGACTCGTGTGTTGGGACTGGACTCGTGTGTTGGGACTGGACTCGTGTGTTGGGACAGGACTCGTGTGTTGGGACAGGACTCGTGTGTTGGGACTGGACTCGTGTGTTGGGACTGGACTCGTGTGTTGGGACTGGACTCGTGTGTTGGGACTGGACTCGTGTGTTGGGACTGGACTCGTGTGTTGGGACTGGACTCGTGTGTTGGGACAGGACTCGTGTGTTGCATGGTTTTAATCAACCTCATACGATATTTTTTATTGATCTATAAATGTGTACTATTGTGAGTTACAGGGGCTAAAGCTGGTGATGCTCTGTGTCAGTATCTGTTCACCCTGGCAGGCAGGGTCCTGGCCCAACACATAGTGGCCGTACTACCTAAAGCACAACAGGTGAGACACACACATTTTACCCACATACAGTGCAAAATTTGACTTTTTTACACATTTTGTTACGTTACAGCCTTATTCTAAAATTGATTCAATTTTGTTTTTCCATCAATCTACACACAATACCCCATAATGACAAAGCAAAAACAGGTTTTAGGATTTTTTTTGCAAATGTATAGAAATTAAAAACTGAAATACAATTTCATAAGTATTCAGACCCTTTACTTTGTTGAAGCAGCGATTACAGTCTTGAGTCTTCTTGGGTATGACGCTACAAGCTTGGCACACCTGTATTTGGGGAGTTTCTCCCATTCTTCTCAGCAGATCCTCTCAAGCTCTGTCAGGTTGGATGGGGAGCGTCGCTGCACAGCTATTTTCAGGTCTCTCCAGAGATGTTCAATCGGGTTCAAGTCCGGGCTCTGGCTGGGCCACTCAATGACATTAAGAGACTTGTCCTGAAGCCACTCCTGTGTTGTCTTGACTGTGTGCTTAGGGTCGTTGTCCTGTTGGAAGGTGAACCTTTGCCCCAGTCTGAGGTCCTGAGCACTCTGGAGCAGGTTTTCATCAAGGATCTCTGTACTTTGCTCCGTTTATCTTTCCCTCAAACCTGACTAGTCTCCCAGTCCCTGCCACTGAAAAGCCACCCCACAGCATGATGCTGTCAACACCATGCTTCACTGTAGGGATGGTGCCAGGTTTCCTTCAGACATGAAGCTTGGCATTCAGGCCAAAGAGTTAAATCCAGAGAACCTTGTTTCTCATGGTCTGAGAGTCTTTAGGTGCTTTTTGACAAACTCCAAGCGGGCTGTCACATGCCTTTTACTGAGGAGTGGCTTCCGTCTGGCCACTCTACCATAAAGGCCTGATTGGTGGAGTGCTGCACAGATGGTTGTCCTTCTGGAAGGTTCTCCCATCTCCACAGCGGAACTCTAGAGCTCTGTCAGATTAACCATCAGGTTCTTGGTCACCTCCCTGACCAAGGCCCTTCTCCCCCGATTGCTCAGTTTGTCCGTTCGGCCAAATATAAGTCGTCTTGGTGGTTCCAAACTTCTTCCATTTAAGAATGATGGAGGCCACTGTGTTCTTGGGGACCTTCAATGCTGCAGACATGTTTTGGTACCCTTCCCCAGATCTGTGCTTCGACACAATCCTGTCTCTGAGCTCTACAGACAATTCCTTCAACCTCATGGCTTGGTTTTTGCTCTGACATGCACTGTCAACTGTGGGACCTTATACAGACAGGTGTGTGCCTTTCCAAATCATGTCCAATCAATTGAATTTACCACAGGTGGACTCCAAGTTGTAGAAACATCTCAAGGATGATCAATGGAAACAGGAAGCACCTGAGCTCAATTTTAAGTCTCATAGCAAAGGGTCTGGATAAGGTTTCAGTTTATTTTTTAATAAATGTGCAAACATTTCTAAAAACCTGTTTTTGCTTTGTCATTATGGGGTATTGTGATGTCGTTATGGGGTATTGTGATGTCGTTATGGGGTGTTGTGATGTCATTATGGGGTATTGTGATGTCATTATGGCGTATTGTGATGTCATTATGGCGTATTGTGATGTCATTATGGGGTATTGTGTGTAGATTGATGGGAATTTGTTTTAATCCATTTTAGAATAAGGCTATAACATAACAAAATGTGGAAAAGGTCAAAGGGTCTGAATACTTTCAGAATGCACTGTACTTTCACCCTTTTCTATGATGTCATATATAAGGTTCAACAGATTACACTGATATTGTACCCCCCTTATCTCCCTGTCTCTGTCTCTCTACATCAGGCTCTGTTGACAGGTGAACAGTGTCTACCCATCTTGTGTGTTGGATCAGTGTGGAAGAGCTGGGAGCTGCTGAAACCAGGTGGGTTATAACTGACTGTTGTTGGATCAGTCCAGTCTGTTGTCAAAATGTCCTCTTATGGCAGGATTTCCTAGCCTGGGTACTAGTCTGTTTGTGCTAACATCCCACTCCTTGTTAAACATGTTTAGAATGGGATGATGGCACAAATAGATCTGGGACCAGGCTAAGGATTTCCCAGGTCAATATAAAGATTAGCTTTTTCAAGCCAACAGTCCACACTTGTTGTCAAAATGACACTAAGATCCCCATGCGCAACGCCAAGAGTCGGCTGGAGTGGTGTAAAACGCGCCTCCATTGGACTCTGGAGCAGAGGAAACGCGTTCTCTGTCATGATACATCACACTTTACAATCTGGCA
The DNA here is from genome assembly GCF_045791955.1 of Oncorhynchus clarkii lewisi. Taxonomy (NCBI): domain Eukaryota; kingdom Metazoa; phylum Chordata; class Actinopteri; order Salmoniformes; family Salmonidae; genus Oncorhynchus; species Oncorhynchus clarkii. The sequence goes on along the minus strand of NC_092155.1, from coordinate 9,771,472 downwards.
GTCCGACTGACTAATTTGGGTTTGGCGGATGCCAGGAGAAACGCTACCTCCCCAAATGCATAGTGCTAACTGTAAAGTTTGGTGGAGGAGGAATAATGCTCTGGGGCTGTTTTTCCATGGTTCGGGTCCCTTAGTTCCAGTGAAGGGAGATCTTAACACTACAGCATACAGTGACATTCTAGATCATTCTGTGGTTCCAACTTTGTGGCAACAGTTTAGGGAAGGCCCTTTCCTGCTTCAGCGTGACAATGAGCCAGGCCTAATCGCCCGACCTCACTAATGCTCTTGTGGCTGAATGGATGCAAGTCCCTGCATCAATGTTCCAACATCTAGTGGAAAGCCTTCCCAGAGGAGTGGAGGCTGTTATAGCAGCAAAGGGGGGGACCAACTCCATATTAATGCCCATGATTTTGGAATGAGATGTTCCCCCAAGCAGGTGTCCACATACGTTTGGTCATGTAGTGTGTTTTAATTTGTTTAGCTCACATAATATACTTTAACATTATGCATTAAAGTGTTTAATAGAACAAATGTAGACATTAATACATGCATTTCTATCGCTTCTATAATATTTATTTAAATGTGGGAGAGTACCAAGATGGAGCAATGGCTTCCAAACAGCGCCCCCTGTCAGTCATCTAGTGTATATATAAATACTTGGGTTCAGCTAAGCTCTAACTGTCTCGTTGGCAGGTTTCACAGAGGTCCTGGCGGAGTTGGAGTCCACGCCTGCCTTCAAGGGTAATTTCTACGGTTACAACCTGCTGACCCTGAGGCAGTCATCGGGGTCGGCGCTAGGCGGCGCGGTTCTCGGCGCGAAGAGCGCGGGCGCCACGGTAACACTCAACTACGCCGACAACGCACAAGTCTTCTACAAACACTCCTTTCAAAGCAGTCAATGAGGAATCGCCTCTGAACCAATTCAAACTAAGCCTCACAAGCTTGACCAATCAGGACACAGCTATAAGTAGGGCAACAATTAAGTGCTTGGGATTTATTTGACCAATAATATGGCCTTGATTTGATTAGCTCTGGTTTCTTGTACTTCTAATAACTCTCCACAAGAGGGAGGTCTTTAGCTATCAAGCACACCGCAACTGTCCATCAATTGTACTGTGAATCTAAATATATCAGCAGGAAAGATTTATGTTTAATCATATTAAGAGAATATAGTCTGAGGTATGTTTTCTAATAACTGTAATGCAATTATGAAATATACACAACGTTTTGTAGTAAACATTTGTGAAAGCATTCGGTCGCTGTCTGTTATTTTTACCGATTCTTCTCTCACTTGCTGACAAGGCTACATAATTACCATGGCTTGGATTGGTCAGAACAGCCCGGCCATGGTGACATCATGGTTATGGATTGTTGTGATATGACATTCTGAGTCACAACATTCTATTCCAAAGGACACAGCAGAGAGCGAGTTCTAACCAGTGTGACATCATAGTTCTAACATTCCATTTCTAATCCAGAGAGTGTAGAGGGACATTCTCCTGTAGAAGTTCACACTGGCTGCTTTCTCACACTGGTAAAGTGATAGATTGAATGTGAGACTGTAAAAACCAGATGAGTATTATGACAAGCCAGAAGGTAAAATCAGGCCTACCTAATTCAATACCACCAAACTAGTTTAAGTCAATGGTTCAGCTATTGCGCTGTTCACATACGACAGATTTGCCTGTACTCTTATATACACCGTTGAAAGGAATGACAGTGCCATGACATTGAGCCCTGATGTGTCACGTAAGAGTCTTTTGTCTCCACTGTCTATGAACAACAGAGTGAGAGGAAGACATTGAGAAACAGTTGAACACTTAATCCATCAAACAGTTGATCACTTAATTCCCCCCCCCCCCCCCCCCCCCCCCCCTTCAGACCTACAGGACTGTCTTAATTGAGCCTCTACAGGTGCACTGCAAACTCATCACCCCACCCAACATGAGTGGGATGAGCTTTGAAGTGGCGTGTGTCTGAGTGATAAGACTTCTACAAATCTATCCATCATCCTCAGCTAACTATTGATGCGGTGGGTCGTTTCCCCCAACACTGGTCCACGGCGGATTCTGCATGTCGGGGACTTAAAGTAACTATGGTGACCAACTGGAGGCTACACACAAGGCTGATTCTTTAAACAACCGTTGCATTGGGCGGTTGGGTCGGCTTTAGTTGGAAATGTGTAGCGCTTTAGTCACCCGGGTACCCGCCTACTTAGCTGACACTCCTCTCCTTGTACTCCGTGTCATATGCCAAAGATTGTGTTGATGTTTAGCAAGACATGAGTGGCAAGGGGTGGAACGACAGCTAACTAACTGATACCCCCAGACCAGCACTTCACAGAGAATCACGAATAGCACTCCTGTCACCATCTGAATGACAGTGTTCCTGCGTCTCCGGTCTGTAGATTGACAGTGACTCTGGGCCATGTTTAGGAGGTTCTGCTATAAGACCACCAACAGGCTGCTGAGGGGAGGACAGGCTCATGGTAACGGCTGGAACGTAGCGAAACCATGTGTTTGATATGAATTCCGCTCCAGCCGTTACCATGAGCCTGTCCTACCCCAATTAAGGTGCCAGCCAACCTCCTGTGGTAGGTACACACACAGTCACAGATGTAAGTACACCAGACCTGACAATACTTTAATGGATGGGTCTATACTGGTGACTCAAAGACAACCTCTCTGCTGTACAAATTGTGTTTTGCATCTCTGCGTGGGGCGCTACCAGCCTAACTTTCAAACGAGAAAGGACGGCTCCTCCCATATTTCTGTCTTATCTTAGTCTGACCACTGGGGGGCGACCACTGACCAACCTAGACCTAATTATCTAACACAACTGACACTATTAACTAGACCAACCTAGACCTAATTATCTAACACAACTGACACTATTAACGAGACCAATCTAGACCATAAGTCCACCTTGCACTTGACCCGTGTGTGTGGTTTGACTATGTTAAAACAAACATTTCACTAGTCCCCACAAGGAAAAAGGCTATTTTAGACTTAAAGGTCAGGATTACAATTAGGGAAAATAGGATTTTAAATGTTATGGGTCCCCCCAAGTATAGTAAAACAGACACGTGTGTGTGTCTCTACCAACCACTCCCCCAGCTTCAGTCCAGCAGAGAAGAGCATCAAGCTACAAACAGCCCTGGTATGACTCTGAACGCTCACCCATACATCAATGACAAACAGCCCTGGTATGACTCTGAACGCTCACCTATACATCAATGACAAACAGGTGTACAACACTGTGTTTTTTTGAACGCTTCCCTCACCCCAGTTTCAAACACACACTGCCCTGGTAGGATTGGCTTATGGGTCGTTCTGGCTCGGGACGAGGCTTACTTACTCACCTTTTGCCTAACACAATCACTGCTGCTCGATAACTACTGCGAAGAGTCCATCTATAGTCAGGCATAGATTTAAGGGAAGGGGAAAGGATATGCCTTCAAACGAAATGTGTCTTCCGCATTTAACCAAAACTCTGAATTAGAGTGGTGCGGGTGGCTGCCTTAACTGCCTTACTCAAGGGAAGAACGTCAGATTTTTCCACCTTGTCAGCTCGGGGATTCAAACAAGCGTCCTTTCGGTTACCTGCTAGGCTACCTGCTGCTCTTAATCTGCAGTGAAGATCTGCGCAATAGTACGATTGAAATTTAAAGGCAAATGTTTCCACATTCGCAGAGATTGTGTTCACGGTAAATGCTTCGTATGTCGGCTCAATCGGAGATCACCTTTAAATTTTACTCGCGCTATAAAGTTGATCTTCAGCGCTGGGGATTCAATCTCGCCACGAGAACTTGTCTTCATATCTTTTTTACATTTCAGATGTGTAAGTAGTTTTCTGACCCGGGCCTTCAGAGGAACCCAGCCCTCCACTACATGGTCCCTAGTGGGAAAACACAGTGAGAGAGAGTCATTTAGTTCAGTTACCTTAACTAGGGACCATCTCCCTGTAGGACTCACTTCTCTCATCATGAAGTGCTTTCAGTGGCTAGTTACGGATCATATCATCTTACCTGAGACCCTAAACCCACTACATTTCGCATACCGCCACAACCGATCCACAGGCAACGCCATCGCACTACACACTGCCTTATCCCATCTGAACAAGATGAATACTTATGTAAGAATGCTGTTTGACTGTAGCTCAGCCTTCAACACCTCCAAGCTCATCATTAAGATCAGGACCCTGGGTCTGAACCCCGCCCTGTGCAACTGGGTTCTGGACTTCCTGACGGGCTGACCCCAGGTGGTGACGGTAGGCAACAACACCTCCACTACGCTGATCCTCAACACGAGAGTCCCACAGGGGTGCGTGCTCAGCTCCCTCTTGTACTCCCTGTTCACCCACATCTCCAACTCAATTATTAAGTTTGCAGATGACAACAGTGGTGGGCCTTATTACCAACCATGACGAAACCGCCTACAGGGAGGAGGTGAGGGCACTCAGTGTGGTATCAGGAAAACAACTTCTCACTCAACAACAAAACAAAAGGAGATTATCGTGGACCTCAGGAAACAGCAGACCCCTATTCACATCAAAGGGACAGCAGTGGAGAAGGTGGAAAGTTAAGTTCCTCGGAGTACACATCACAGACAAACTGAAATGGTCCACCCACACAGACAGTGTGGTGAAGGAGCAACAGCGACTCTTCAACCTCAGGAGGCTGAAGAAATGTGGCTTGTCACCCAAAACCCTGACAAACTTTTACAGATGCACAATTGAGAGCATCCTGTCGGGCTGGTATGGAAACTGCACCGCCCACAACCGCAGGGCTCTCCAGAGGGTAGTGAGGTCTGCACAACGCATCACCAGGGGCAAACTACGTGCCCTCCAGGACACCTACACCACCCGATGTCACAGGAAGGCCAAAAATATAATCAAGAACAACAACCACCCGGTCCATGGCCTGTTCACACCGCAATCATCCAGAAGGCGAGGTCAGTACAGGTGCATCAAAGCTGGGACCGAGAGACTGAAAAACAGCTTCCATCTCCAGGCCATCAGACTTCACCCACTATCTGACCTCTCTGCCCAGTACCCTGTCCTGGGCTTTTTCACGTAGAAAATTCAGTACCCTGGTTCGGTTTCCTGGAGCTTGTTTGTGAGAATAGTACAGAATAAGTTCATCTTTAACAAAACCAGAAAAACAACAGTTTCATGTTGCGATTAGCAAGATGCACATTCTACATGACATTAGTGAGCTAGCTATTTTTAGAACCTGGTACTCTGGTCCTGGACCCGTTACTCAAACAGGTTCAGGATTTGTTTCACACATGCTTTATAACGCAAATCAGGGTACCAAACACTCCACGATCCGGATCATAAAGGGATATGTGAAAGCATCCTCAGTCAATGTTACTATCCGGCTACCACCCGGTACCTTAGAGACTGCTGCCCTATGTACATAGTCAATAAACACTGGTCACTTTGTTTACATACTGTTTTACCCACTTCATATGTATATACTGTATTCTAGTCATGGCTCATCCTGCATAACGGCAGATAGCCTAGTGGTTAGAGAGTTGGGCCAGTAACCGAAAGGTTGCTAGATCGAATCCCTGAGCTGACAAGGTAAAAATCTGTCGTTCTGCCCCTGAACAAGGCAGTGTTCCTAGACCCAACATTGTAAATAAGAATATGTTCTTAACTGACTTGCCACATAAAAGCTACTGCTGTACATACCTGTTTTATTCATATACTGTTTATAATAAACTTTGAGTGAGAGATTTGCATTGAGTATTGTAGCCCTTGACCATGACTCCATATAAGAGTCATTGGAAGAAGGTGTCTTCTGTATGGGTGGAGTTTATAGTTAAGAGCCCTGACGCTCGGTCTGAACATTGACACTCATCTCTTGCTGTACGGTTTTTGGACGCCTAATGTCCTTATTTCATAACCTCGAGAAATAATTGTCAAACAAAAAGGTTAAATTGATAGACACCTTTTATTGGGTTCGAGTTCCCACACGGCCATAACTCCATGTCACAGCGCGTGTTTACAGAAGACCGACTGATGACGGGACTACCTGGGATAATTAGCACACTGCATCTCCCAACACCTGTGTGTAATCGGAAGGTGGACGCCACAAACATGTTGCTACTGAAAAATACTGGTCGGCTGCAATTGTGTTAAAACTGTTTAGAGGAAGTGTGATTTCTGTTTCTAGAACAGTACCGCAATTGAGAATCAATTCATGTTTAGATGGAGTATTTTGGCTTAATTTATAATTTTGCCATTTATCAGACGCTCTTATCCAGAGCAACTTGCAGTAGTAGCAAGTGCAGACATTTTTTTTTCCCACAACCTTAGCATTGCAAGTGCTAACTGAGCCACATGGCTTCCAGAGCCAATTCACCTTTAAACAGAACATGGAGTAACGTTAGGCTCCTTTCAGGCCATTATTTTGCTAGGACTACCAGTCACAGAAATAAGGAGGGAGTGTGTATACACCCTGATACTGTGTACGAGGCGAACTATTGTGTGTAGGACCTGGATACTGTGTAAGAGGCGAACTATGGTATGAGTGTCTGTGTACGACCCTGATCTCTGAGGGGTCTTTGGGCTGGTTTGCTAACTACCTCTCTCAGAGTGCAATGTGTAAAGTCAGAAACTCTGCTGTCTCAGCCACTGCCTCTCGCCAAGGGAGTACCCCAAGGCTCGATCCTAGGCCCTACGCTCTTCTCAATTTACATCTTCATAGTGTCGGGCAGTAGGAAGCTCTCTCATCCATTTACATGCAGATACACTCTTATACTCAGCAGGCCCCTTCCCGGATTTTGTGTTAAATGCTCTACAACAAAGCTTTCTTAGTGTCCAACAAGCTCTCTACCCTTAACCTTGTTCTGAACACCTCCAAAACAAACAAAGGTCATGTGGTTTGGTAAGAAGAATGCCCCTCTCCCCACAGGTGTGATTACCTCTGAGGGTTTAGAGCTTGAGGTAGTCACCTCATACAAGTACTTGGGAGTATGGCTAGATGGTACACTGTCCTTCTTTCAGCACATATCAAAGCTGTAGGCTAAAGTTATTTTTAGACTTGGTTTCCTCTACCGTAATCGCTCCTCTTTCACCCCAGCTGTCAAACTAACCCTGATTCAGATGACCGTCCTACCCATGCTAGATTACGGAGACATAATTTATAGATCGGTAAGGGTGCTCTCGAGCAGCTAGATGTTCTTTACCATTCGGCCATCAGATTTGCCACGATGCTCCGTATAGGACACATCACTGCACTCTATACTCCTCTGTAAACTGGTCATCTCTCTATACCCGTCGCAACCCACTAGGTGATGCTTATTTATAAAACCCTCTTAGTCCTTACTCCCCCCTATCTGAGATATCTACTGCAGCCCTCATCCTCCACATACAACACTCGTTCTGCCAGTCACATTCTGTTAAAGGTACCCAAAGCACACATCCCTGGGTCGCTGCTCTTTTCAGTTCTCTGCAGATAGCGACTGGAACGAGCTGCAACAAACACTCAAACTGGACAGTTTTATCTCAATCTCTTCATTCAAAGACTCAACCATGGACACTCTTACTGACAGTTGTGGCTGCTTTGTGTAATGTATTTTCAGATGCAACACATCAGTTGCATCCTCCTCACCAGACTCCCATGTCCCACCTCAGGACCGGTCCAGAACACCAGCCACTGACCAACAGCCTTCATCCTCCTCACCTTGATCTTTATATCGTTTTTTTTTTTCCCTACAGCAAATTATCACAACAGTCAGGAAAAAAAAACATCCCTTCATCTGAAATTCTGTTATTTTCCCGAAGTTATATATGCAATACAAAAGAATCATGGCTGTTCCTCAATACATTTCTCCTTAAACCTTTGGAATAACACCTAAACCTATCGCCGTTATCTTTGAGCAGGTTGTGAAGGGAAGGTAGAGCCATGTACCTAGTGGTGGTGTAGTGCAGACCTACTTCCCTCAGGGCGGTTATAAGCCAACCTCGCTGGAAGTCTTCCCTCAGGGCGGTTATAAACCAACCTCGCTGGAAGTCTTCCCTCAGGGCGGTTATAAGCCAACCTCGCTGGAAGTCTTCCCTCAGGGCGGTTATAAGCCAACCTCGCTGGAAGTCTTCCCTCAGGGCGGTTATAAGCCAACCTCGCTGGAAGTCTTCCCTCAGGGCGGTTATAAGCCAACCTCGCTGGAAGTCTTCCCGCAGGGCGGTTATAAACCAACCTCGCTGGAAGTCTTCCCTCGGGGCGGTTCTAAGCCAACCTCGCTGGAAGTCTTCCCGCAGGGCGGTTATAAACCAACCTTGCTTGAAGTCTTCCAAGAGAAACGTTCCCTTTCTGTTTGTGCTCATCAACTGTAACATGACAATCTTTCCTTCCTCCTAAAGTTGAGAAATAACTCCTAAACAAGTTGACAAAGACAACCAGCCGTTTACCTGCATTTTTTCATCTTTATTAATCTTTTTTTTTTGTATTGAAATTCATACTTTGTGTTGTCAGGACTTTCCAACTCAAAAATCACAAAAAAGAAAATGATTTATGTAAATCCACTCGGCGGACAATTCTTATTGGTTGACCCAGCGTGCACGTGGCCTGTGATTAGTCAACTTGACCTCAAGTCCCGCCCATTCATTTGAACCTCCGCTAGACACTGAGCTAAAGACAGACAAGTATGAACCCCAAAATGGCACCCTATTGCCCATGTGGTGCACTACCACTGGGAGCCCCATGGGCCCTGATCAAAAGTAGGGCACTATACGAAGGAATATGGGTGCCATTTTGGAATTCATTTCCAATTCCCGTTTTGACCACAGGCTACGGCAACCCAAGAGAGACAAAACAACTTTGCTCCTCGAAAGACAAAATAAATGAGATTTAAATTTTAAAACAGAGCCTGATCAGGTGTTTATATAAACACGATTGAACCAACAAGAGTTCAACATGATGCTTCCATTCTTTCAGTACTGAGAGGCCGCGTCCCAAACGGGACCCTGTTCCTTATTTAGTGCACTACTTTTGACCTGAGCCCGTAGGGTTCTGGTTAAAAGTAGAACACTGTACGGGGAACAGGGTGCCATTTGAGATGCAAGCCAGAGAGAATAGCCTCGTTCCAAACTCTAAAATACCCTAACCCCTACACCCTTGTTCACTTAGATCCATCAAAAGGGTTCAAATGCTCCCCATACAAGACCTACCTTTCAGATCCAGGTTCTGATATGGGGGCTAGAACCTCAACCTTTTCACCCACAAGGGGTTAGGGGATAGGAGAGAGGAGTAACTGGTTTGGAACCAGACCCATGAGGAATAAAAACCGCTCTACACAGAGAGTGTTTATGATGTCATAAGAGGAAATTTAGGCAGGTCTGTAGGTGGTTATCAATAAAAACATCACAATACAGTGCAGAGTGTTCGAGTTGGCTGCTAGGGGGGCAAGGAGACCCCTAGCTCCGCTAAAACCATTGACAACTATGTGCCATTTTTAGGGATTGCTAAATAACTGTTTTCATCAACTCTTGAAGAGCATAGTCAAGAGATATACAGCAAGTAAACTGCATGCTTTCATGGTCAATAAACATCAATTGATCATGTATATATATATTTTTTTTTAGATATGTGAGAGTAGCCTATTAATTTGGCACGTAGCAAAATAGATTTCCAGACAACATAATTTAGCTTGCTTCATCAGACATTAGGCTTGTGGAAAGAGCTTCACATGGACAAGTCCTCATCTTGGTAAAATGGACCACGGTCACCTCCACTAGAGGACAAGCAAATCAAACAATATCTGGATAAGCAATCTAGTTTATACACTGAAAGTTAGCTAGCCACATTGAGGCAATCTGCCGTTAGCTAGCCACATTGACGCAATCTGCCGTTAGCTAGCCACATTGACGTGTTACATCAATTTATTCTCTATCACATCTGTCAGCAGCAATAGGGATTAAAACACTGTTGTAAAGCGGATAATGTTAGCTAACGTTACTAGGTAAGCCTATGTTGGTTGGGAAAAAAGTACATTAGGTCTACTTACCACTATGTTTAGCCAACTGTACAATGTTTCTACCAGTAGCTAGCAAAGTAAACATTATCAACCAACAGTACATCTGCAAATGCCCCCTTCTGCTGCTTGACAGGCAGAGCCCACAACTGATGGGAAATTAACCTAAACCACTCATACTGGTCAGGTAATAGCTCTCCTTTCTATCACTCAAATATCCAATCAATGGTGGTCAATATTGAGCTATATCGTGAGGCTACCGTCGCGCATCTGAAATTCCATGATCGATTGATGTTTACTGATCACGGAAAGTATGCAGTTCATTTACAACTGATGATAAAGGCAAATGTGGAATAATCTGACGTTTGTATTTTTGACTCTGGGCTTCAAGAGGAGATGATATTACAACCAAATAGTTGACATTTGTTTAACAATCACTTGAAAACGGCACGCAGTTGTCAACGGTTTAAGTGGAGCTAGGAGTCTCCTTGCCCCCTCAGCAGGCAATTCAAAACCTCTGCACTGTATTGTGACATTTTATTGAACAGAGTCATTATGATGTCATAGTGTAACCAGAGGTACGTAGATGTACAGAGTTCTAGAACGGACAACTGTCTGTCATCCATGTTGGCACCGGGTCATTCTATAGCAACAAGAACATTCTTAGTTGGATTCCAATTAGAATGGTAATGTTGTGGAACATTCCGGCACAAACATGGCAGCCATGAAAAGTATAAATGCAGATCTCAAAATGGCACCCTATTTCCTATGTAAGTGCACTACTTTGGACCAGGTAGTGCACAATGAAGGTGGAACGGGGTGTCATTTGCGATTTGCCTGTTGCAATATCATGGAGTTTTTAGGTGCCAACATGGCAACCGTGAAAAAGGTCGGTAAATCTCAGAGTTTCTCGTTACTCTGTATATGTACGTCTCGGTGTGCATCCGAAAAGGTACCCTGTTCCCTATGGACTCAAGCCCATGGGCCCTGGTCAAAAGTAGTGCACTACATAGGGAATAGCGTGCAATTTGAGACACTACCTTTACAGTGTACATGGAGCAGCAGCTCCCTCGAAAGGGTTTTATTCATACTGACACCCCCCACCCTGTCCCTTAGTTAACCACCAAACAAACAGAAAATCAAAATAAAAGTCCCCCCCACCCTCCTATGGGTTTCTACCTACACGCCCTGGACCTGTGTGTGTTGTTCGGTGTGTGTGAGTGTGTGTTCCGGACGAGGCCGCCAGAGTCTCTGCGAGGGTGTGTGAGATCGTGCTTGTGTGTGCGTGGGCGCTCCCTGGGGGTGAGGGGGACTCCTAGTATTTCACTCCTGGAATGAACTCCTTCGCATCGGGGTTCAAGTTGCTCTTCCTCTGCAGGGAGACATGGAGTGGAGTGATGGCGAGATTTAAAAAAAAAAGAAGAGAAAGTGAGAACCATGCAATTGTACAAAACTCATTTTTACAAGATGGCGGTCTACTGTTGTACATCTGTGTTCTCTGATGCGTGTGTGTTCCGCTGTGTCTCCTCACCGCCATCTCCTCTGCGTTTCCTCCATCGCTGACTGACAGGCCGTTAAGCTGCTGCTGGATCTGACCCACCCCCGAGGGGAGGTCCCTGGCCGGAATGAACCAATCCTGGTCCTCCTCATCCAACATCTCCTGGAAACAACGCTCCAAGAACTCCTGCTCCAACAACTCCTCTTCAACCTGACAGAGACAGAGAGACATAGCTATCAGCCACAACCGTTGCTGACAGGTGTGTAAAATTGAGCACACTGCCATGCAATCTCCATAGACACACATTGGCAGTAGAATGGCCTTACTGAAGAGCTCAGTGACTTTCAACATGCCACCTTTCCAACAAGTCAGTTCGCCAAATTTCTGCCCTGCTAGAGCTGCCCCGGTCAACTGTAAGTGCTGTTATTGTGAAGTGGAAACGTGTAGGAGCAACAACAGCTCAAGTGCAAAGTGGTAGGCCACACAAGCTCACAGAACAGGACCACCGAGTGCTGAAGCATGGAAAAAAATCATCTGTCCTCGGTTGCAACATTCACTACGGAGTGCCAAACTGCCTTTGGAAGCAACGTCAGCACAAGAACTGTTCGTCGGGAGCTTCATGAAATGGGTTTCCATGGCCGAGCAGCCGCACACAAGCCTGAGATCAACATGCGCAACGCCAAGCGTCGGCTGAAGTGGTGTAAAGCGAGCCTCCATTTGACTCTGGAGCAGAGGAAACGCGTTCTCTGGAGTGATGATCACACTTCACCACCTGGCAGTCAGGACAAACGAATCTGGGTTTGGCGGATGCCAGGAGAACGCTACCTGCCCGAATGCATAGTGACAACTGTAAAGTTTAGTGGAGGAGGAAAAATGGTCTGGGGCTATTTTTCATGGTTAGGGCTAGGTCCCTTGGTTCCACTGAAGGGAAATCTTAACGCTAAAATAACATTCTAGACAATTCTGAGCTTCCAAGTTTGGGGAAGGCCCTTTCCTGTTTCAGCATGACAATGCCCCCATGCACAAAGTGAGGTCCATAAAGAAATGGTTTTGTCGAGATCGGTGTGGAAGAACTTGACTGACCTGCAGAGCCCTGACCTCAACCCCATTGATTCTTTGGGATGAATTGGAACGCCGACTGCGAGCCAGCCCTAATCGCTCAACATCAGTACCTGACCTCACTAATGCTCTTGTGGCATTAGTCCCCACAGCAATGTGCCAGCATCTAGTGGAAAACCTTCCCAGAAGAGTGGAGGCTGTTATAACAGCAAGGGGGGGGGGGGATTGAGAGCGAAACAACGCACCAGGAACTCTTCAGACACTAGTAGTAGTTTATCAGTGAGCCAGGGTGAAATGATCTGTTCTCAGTGCCTAGTATAGAAAGGGAGGGAGAGAGAGATAGACAAAGGATGAAGGCTTGTCTTACTGTAATGAGATATCCTCATTACACTAAAAAACCCATTACACAACACACAGAGAATGGTGTGTGGTTGGATTCCACCTCTAAAGGGTTTCCTCTTGATAAGACAGACATCAAGCAGACACATCTGTGACTAACTGTCTGTGTGTGTGTGTACACCAACCTGTCTGTTGTAAACATCCTCGTTCTCCATCCACATGTACTCAGCAAAGGGATCGTCTCCTCCCTGATCCCCCTCTCCTGGATGCCCATTTGCTACAGGCTCCTTGCCTTCCTTCCCCGGAGCCCCACCCCCCGGCGTCTTCACTACCTCGGGACCACTCATCTCCGACGGCTCTGATGGGACCGGAGAGATGAAGAAGCATGGTTACACACACACACACGCTTCTTGTTTGATTTCTTTGGTATTTCTGAGTAATACTGGCATTGTGACAACCCTACCAGTGTTTCCACTGCAGTCATTAAGCTGTGCCGCTGCGCACAGGGCGGGAAATTAACACCAGCTAAATGCTTGTAGATTTCCTCATTGGCTGGTGGTCACAGAGCATTTGGAAGCAGTTATTTTTTTGCTTGGCTATATGCATTGTCTAATCTGTTCAAATAATTTTACAAATAATTGTACTAATGTGTTATTGGGCAAATCCACCCCCCATTAATTTGAGTACAATATCCTTTTAAAAAGTCCCCAGAACTGACAATTCTACATTAAAAAAATATTAATATCAGGGGTGGGTGGGGGTACCCAAACCCCCTCACTGTAACACACCACCCCCCCTCCCAAAACTGCTTCAAATTTATCCTGGAGGAAACGCTGAACTCTATAGTCTACCTCCACCTCTAAAACCCAAACAGGCCAATTCACTAAACATCACATTGACAACCAGCCTGAGAAACACAAGGAGGCAGTTCTGCAGGCGTTTCTATAAACAACAATGTAGACAAACAGCATCCATAAACATAGTAGAACACTGCAACTCACAGACAATAGAACACCATGACATAACAGAAGGCCTGTGAATTCTCTCGTCTGTTATCTTTAGAACGGTCCTAAATGACACCAGGACTGTACAAACTAAAGCACATCAGACAAACTGTCCGGTAGATCGAGGAATGAAGTAGCCAGGCCAGGGATTGACATTTTACATTTTTTTTTTAAAAAGGTGGCACTGACATACATACATATTCCACAAATCTAACGTAGAAGGAATATAACCAATCTAAAACACAAAAGCTCATCAAAAAATGTTACTACTACATTTCTAATTTTTTGCAGTTTGAAGTAGGTACTAAAGTGCCTATGTTTTGTTGCTAGTAGATAAAGATCAAATCTAATTGTATTCGTCATATGCTTGGTAAACAAACAGGTGTAGACTAACAGTGTTATGCTTACAGGGCCTTAAATACAAATGTGAAGTGATATGTCATATTGGGACTTTTAGGTGGAAGCATGAAACCAATCAACATTTTTAAAAGCAACCTAATTACGCTATATTCCCTTTAAGGTCTGAAAAGGCACTCGCCCTCGGGGTAAATCAGGAGTATTTTTTTGGGTTGCCTAACGATTATGATCCCTTAAGTAACTATTTTCACCTACACACCGGGGAAGAAACCAGAAAGACCAGACTTGTGGAACTATTTGTATTGTGGCTGTCACCTGAAGAAATAAAATCAACTACAGGGGTTGTTGATGATGATTGACTGCTCATGTCTGGCAATAGGGCTGAATATCAATCCCTGAGCCATGCCTAGAATGGTAGAACAGTGGTTCAAGCTCCATACTGATTTCAGTTCAATACAGCTGAAACTAACAAGCTCCATACTGATTTCAGTTCAATACAGCTGAAACAAGCTCCATACTGATTTCAGTTCAATACAGCTGAAAAGCTCCATACTGATTTCAGTTCAATACAGCTGAAACTAACAAGCTCCATACTGATTTCAGTTCAATACAGCTGAAACTAACAAGCTCCATACTGATTTCAGTTCAATACAGCTGAAACTAACAAGCTCCATACTGATTTCAGTTCAATACAGCTGAAACTAACAAGCTCCATACTGATTTCAGTTCAATACAGCTGAAACAAGCTCCATACTGATTTCAGTTCAATACAGCTGAAACAAGCTCCATACTGATTTCAGTTCAATACAGCTGAAACAAGCTCCATACTGATTTCAGTTCAATACAGCTGAAACAAGCTCTATACTGATTTCAGTTCAATACAGCTGAAACAAGCTCTATACTGATTTCAGTTCAATACAGCTGAAACTAACAAGCTCCATACTGATTTCAGTTCAATACATCTGAAACTAACAAGCTCCATACTGATTTCAGTTCAATACAGCTGAAACTAACAAGCTCCATACTGATGTCAATGATAGTTAAATAAGGCTGAATGTAACATTGAGATAACTATTTTCCTTTATTATAAGTGCTTAAGGTTCATTATACTTTGCATGCATTGATGGTAATAGGAATTGTATGCGGTATGATCGGATTGGGGATAGTAAATTGGCCATGTTCTGTTATGATCTCCACCCGGCACAGCCAGAAGAGGACTGGCCACCCCTCATTAGTTCCCGTCTAGGTTTCTTCCTAGATTTTGGCCTTTCTAGGGAGTTTTTCCTAGCCACCGTACTTCTACACCTGCATTGCTCTGCTGTTTGGAGTTTTAGGCTGGGTTTCTGTACAGCATTTTGAGATATCAGCTGATGTACGAAGGGCTATATAAATACATTTGATTAAATTAGAATTTGGACCAACGCCTGGCCTGTGTAGTCCATTGGTTAGTGGCTCGGACCCCTGGCTCGAGACAACATGGCTACCTTTCCTTTCTCAATTAAATACAACGAATATATATATATATATATTTTTTTTAAGAATTTGCACCAGTGTCGTCAGAATACAGTTCAACCACAGGTGGCTGATGGAAAGTCTAGTAGAAGCTCCACACGGAGAAGCAATGTAATCGAACCGTTTCCTGTATTATATACATACACACACACACACTTCTACTACGTTACACTCATTCCCTGTCATTCAGAGGGAGGAGAACAAAAGAACACATTGTGAATGAGGCAGCGACGCCTCTACTTGAGAGGGGAAAACACCGCGTTTTGAAAATATATATTTTTAAGGCGTCAATAAAACGTGTACGGCCATGGACCGGTGCTTATGTAATACAGCTAGTCAGAGACCTGCGTGACATTGCAGAGGATTGCACTGCCTGTGTGAATGCTATAGCAAGCTATATCTGAAAGTTAAATACGTAGTAAGCTACAATAGCTAGCTGCTCTTCGAGACAGCAATCCTAACGTGGACAGCTAGCTACAGTGCCAGTCCTTGTGCATTAGCGAGCTTGCTACTGCAGTGCAGGACAATTTGCTAACTTCACATGAAGCCACGTGTTTTCTTTATTTAGCGATCAACAGTGCCAAAATGGCACACCTGCGTATGGAATAGCTACTGCGCATTTCTAGCTGGTTAGCCATCACTGATAAATATAGTTAGTCTGATGCTATTTGTATTGGGGTCAACGTGTTGTTGTGTAACTTATTAACCACGCTGCATGCAGGGAGGGGCTTGCTCGTGTATGTATACAATGAGAAATGTAAACACGTTATTAACCATTGGTTATTTTCGGCCTCGTTAAAAGCTTAACTTAGTTATGCTAAGATAAGTCTAGCTATAGGTTTGTGGTGATGGATTTAACGATAGCTAACGACGCTACATCAACCTGCCTTCCATTGCCATCTGGCTAATAAACCAGTCTCGCACCTTACCAAAACACCTTCCTCGCTAAGAATGGAAAACAAATGGTGACTAACATCATCGAGGTTGGCCGCACATGAAGTGACGACCAACAAAAACGACAACTACACATGAAATTAGCGCGCTATCTGTGAAAATGATTGTGAGGGCTTAGCTAGGCAATGCTAGCTACAACATGCTACCACCACCATGGGATGGGCCTGCATGGAAAACATAAAGAAACACTTAGCTGGCTAAAGGAGTTAGCTAGTTAAAGGAGTTAGCTAACTCCTTTAACTAGCTAACAGAGGCTAACGGTCACGAAAAAAATAAAAAGTTTAGCGGTAAACATATTTTGAAACGGCTGGTACTAGAACGTATTTCCCTCAAACACACGTAACAATGGCAATGTCAGATCTTAGAACGGCAAAACGCAAGGCTAACAATGGCAATGTCAGATCTTAGAATGTCAGAACGCAAGGCTAACAATGGCAATGTCAGATCTTAGAACGGCAGAACGCAAGGCTAACAATAGGTTCGAGTTCCATTCCCATCTGGGTTGATGCGTCAGAGACGCAATTAGCTAAGCTAGGCTAGCTGGCATTTAGCTAGGTCAGTGCATGGCATTTCGCACGGAATCGGGCCAAGACGCAATATTTAGTTTTCAAATATTTGGCTGTGAAATCCACGTAAAAAAAATAAAACTAACTGCGGGTGTTCTAGAGTCATACCTGGCATCCCCTGCTTCAGTGTTTCCCCTTTTCTTTTTTTAAAAGACAAAATAAAAAAACGTATTTCCAACACACTCGTAGGCTAGCTAACGTTAGTTAGCTAAATACATTAGGAACACGGTGGTCATGTGGTCTAGGCTTGGACAAACAGCCAACAAGCGCCCTCCCCTGCCTCTCATCAAAACACACACTTGCGTGGCTAACATTAAAACTAGTGGAGTGGTAAGAGAGACAAAGTCAGCGGGAGGTATATGTTGAACAATAAATATAAATATTACCGTATAGCGGACACTATTAAAACGTTTAATGATGACAAACATGTTATAGCTAGCTAGTAGCAGAGTAAACAATGCTTAACAGACAAGTGCGAGTGTTTTGAGAAACTCGCCAACTACCTACATCCTTTATCGTTAGCTAGCTTTGTTTGGATATTCAAGAGTCAAGCAAAGCGAACGATACGGGCTTACCAAGTTAAGATTGAAAACACAGCCACAGCTGTTAGCAACCTACGATAGCCGCTAACCTATAAATAGGTAACGTTACTCACCAACCAAGTTGAAATGTGGTAAACAAACCCCGTAGTAAAAACTAAACGGCAGCTCCTATGAAAGCGGCTCCTCAATTGCCGAAAGAACCCCCAGAACAAAACAATTTAACACATCCAATTTTAAGATTCGTAAATATGCGTCTTTGTCCGTTTTTCCCCGTTATAGTTCATAGAGAAAGAGCCTTGAAAAAAATCACGATTTGTGCCACAACCGCGAGCCAGGAAAACGGTCACGTGGTACCGATTGTACAACTGAACACACCGACTATTGGTGGGAACGGAAATCAGTCAACTCCTTTTACTGACATCACTGGTATGGAGTAAAACAAGAAACAGCCCCCTTTTCATTCACAGACGGAGTAAAAAACAATGTGCAATCTGGTAAAGTAGGGCATATGTATATATATAGTCATTGGGCGGGCTACACATTATTTCCTCCTTACCCTAATTGTATTCCTGGTGCCTTTATAATATGTCTCAAGTTAATTATTTCCTGGTCTAAACTGTGACGAATACCATATCAACAAGTATGGTCATTACTAATCCTTTCATATGTGATTGTCCAAGAGAGTAGAGGAAAAAAGTAAATTCAAGACTATTGAGATTCTGCTAATGGCAATGGTTGAAATGCATTATCTTTAACAGTCAGCAGAGGGCGCCACAAATACATATTTTAAGAGCATGGGAGGTGTTTGTGAGAGAGAGAACACCTAATGGAACACAAAGCCTTCACTGTCTCATCCTGGAATATCCTAGGCCTGGAGTCCTCTGCCTTTTACCTAAAGAGCAGGAACCTGGACTTCACCAAAGAAATCAGAAATACAGACAATGTCATCCTACAAGAAACATGGTATAGCAGAGATGATCCCACTGGTTGCCCTCTGGGTTACAGAGAGCTGGTAGTCCCATCCACCAAACTACCAGGCGTGAAACAGGGAAGGGACTCAGGGAGTATACTAATTCGGTATAGAGCAGACCTAACTCACTCCATTAAATTAATCAAAACAGGAAAAATGTACATTTGGCTAGAAATTCAAAAGGAAATTACCACAAAAGATAAATATGTCCTCCTGTGTGCTACCTATATCCCCCCACTAGAATCCCCATATTTTAATGAAGACAGCTTCTCCATCCTGGAGGGGGAAATCAATCATTTCCAGGCCCAGGGACATGTACTCGTCTGTGACGACCTAAATGCCAGAACCGGACAAGAACTTGACACCCTCAGCACACAGGGGGACAAACACCTACCTGGAGGTGACAGCATTCCCTCCCAAATATGCCCCCCTAGACACAACAATGACACAACGTCTGCAACATAGTCAATGGTAGGCTTCAATGAGACTACCAGAACCCACTTGATTCTCCAATTACATTGAATGAACTACAGGACAAAATACAAACCCTCCAACCCAAAAAGGCCTGTTGTGTTGATGGTATCTTCAATGAAATTATAAAATATACAGACAACAAATTCCAATTGGCTACACTTAAACTCTTTAGCATCATCCTTAGCTCTGGCATCTTCCCCAATAGTTGGAACCAAGGCCTGATCACCCCAATCCACAGAAGTGGAGACAAATTTACCCCAATAACTACTGTGGGATATGTGTCAACAGCGACCTTTGGAAAATCCCCTGCATTATCATTAACAGCAGACTTGTACATTTCCTCAGACTCATACATAAAATCAAAATCACCGAATACAACAAGTGTAGTAGACCTTACCGCGAAAAGCTTACTTACAAGCCCTTAACCAACAGTGCAGTTCAATGACTGGAACGAATTGCAAAAATCGCTGAAGTTGGAGACTTATATCTCCCTCACTAACTTTAAGCATCAGCAATCTGAGCAGCTAACTGACCGCTGCAGCTGTTCACAGCCCATCTGTAAATAGCTCATCCAATCTACCTACCTCATCCCCATATTGTTTTTATTTACTTTTTTGCTCTTTTACACACCAGTATTTCTACTTGCACATCATCATCTGCACATCTATCACTCCAGTGTTAATCTGCTAAATTGTCATTACTTCGCTACTATGGCCTATTTATTGCCTTACCTCCTCACGCCATTTGCACACACTATATATAGACTTTTTCTATTGTGTTATTGACTGAGCCCTTGTTTATTCCATGTGTAACTCTGTGTTGTTGTTTTTGTCACACTGCTTTGCTTTATCTTGGCCAGGTCGCAGTTGTTAATGAGAACTTGTTCTCAACTGGCCTACCTGGTTAAATAAAGGTGTTCTCAACTGGCCTACCTGGTTAAATAAAGGTGTTCTCAACTGGCCTACCTGGTTAAATAAAGGTGTTCTCAACTGGCCTACCTGGTTAAATAAAGGTGTTCTCTACTGGCCTACCTGGTTAAATAAAGGTGTTCTCAACTGGCCTACCTGGTTAAATAAAGGTGTTCTCAACTGGCCTACCTGGTTAAATAAAGGTGTTCTCAACTGGCCTACCTGGTTAAATAAAGGTGTTCTCAACTGGCCTACCTGGTTAAATAAAGGTGTTCTCAACTGGCCTACCTGGTTAAATAAAGGTGTTCTCAACTGGCCTACCTGGTTAAATAAAGGTGTTCTCTACTGGCCTACCTGGTTAAATAAAGGTGTTCTCAACTAGCCTACCTGGTTAAATAAAGGTGTTCTCAACTGGCCTACCTGGTTAAATAAAGGTGTTCTCAACTGGCCTACCTGGTTAAATAAAGGTGTTCTCTACTGGCCTACCTGGTTAAATAAAGGTGTTCTCAACTGGCCTACCTGGTTAAATAAAGGTGTTCTCAACTGGCCTACCTGGTTAAATAAAGGTGTTCTCAACTGGCCTACCTGGTTAAATAAAGGTGTTCTCAACTGGCCTACCTGGTTAAATAAAGGTGTTCTCAACTGGCCTACCTGGTTAGATAAAGGTGAAATAGAAAGAAAAGTTAAGAAAACATTTACCAAATAAACTAAAGTAAAAAATAATTAAAAAGTAGCACAATAACATAATGATAACGAGGCTATATGCAGGGGGTACCAGTACAGAGTAAGTGTACGGTGGTTCAGGTTAGAGTTCATTTGTACATTTGTACTGTTTGCTAATGATCTTGTCAAGCCCTGACCATAGAGATCCTTTTATTCTCTATGTTTGTTTGGTCAGGGTGTGACTCGGGTGGGAAAGTCTATGCTTTCTGGTTCTTTGTTTTTGACCAGGTATGATTCTCAATCAGGGACAGCTGTCTATCGTTGTCTCTGATTGGGAATCATACTTAGGTAGCCTTTTTTTCCTTTTCTCATTTGTGGGTTGTTGTCTTCGTTTAATGCATGTATATAGCCTTACGGAGCTTCACGTTCGTTTTTGTTGTTTATTGTTTGTTTATTGTTTGTTTATTGTTTGTTGTTTATTGTTTTGTTGGCGACATTTAAAAATAAAGAAAAATGTACCACGCTGCACCTTGGTCCTTTTCAAGACGACGTTCGTGACAGAACAACCCACCACAAACGGACCAAGCGGCCGGGAGGAGCAGACAGAGTGGGCATGGGAAAACATTCTGGAAGGAAACGGATCCTGGATGTGGGAGGAGATCCTGGTTGGAATGGATCGCCTGACTTGGAAGCAGGTGGAAGCAGCTGGGAAGGCTGAGGCAGCTAGTAAAGGGGCCCAGCGTTACACAGGGTCACGGCTGGCAAGGAAGACCGGGAGGCCACTCCAAAATGAAAAATGGGGGGGGGGGGGGGGGGGGGGGGGGGGGGGGGACGGGGAGGTTGGCGGAGCTAACTGCCCGTGCTCACGGTAGGGAGCCGTGGTACTGGTCAGGCACTGTGTTATGCGGTGAAGCGCACGGTGTCTCCAGTGCTCGTTCACAGCCCGGTGCGCTACATTCCAGCTCCCCACATTGGACGGGCTAGAGGGGGCATCCAGCCAGGACGGATGGTGCCGGCTCTGCGCACTGTCTCCGGTGCATCTGCACAGCCCAGTGCGTCCTGTGCTAGCGCCCCACATTTGCCGGGCGAAAATAACCATCCAGCCAGGACGGGTTGTGCCAGCTCTACGCTTGAGACCTCCAGTGCGCCTCAACGGCCCAGTGTATCCGGTGCCTGCTCCAAGCACCAGGCTTCCAGTGCATCTCCCAGGTCCGGTGAGACCTGTTCCGGCACCACGTTCAAAGCCTCCAGTGATGATCCATGTCCCAGAGCCTGCAGTGATGATCCATGGCACGAAGCCTCCAGTGATGATCCATGGCCCGAAGCCTCCAGTGATAATCCATGGCACGAAGCCTCCAGTGATGATCCATGTCCCGGAGCCTGCAGTGATGATCCATGGCCCGACGCCTCCAGTGATAATCCATGGCACGAAGCCTCCAGTGATGATCCATGGCCCGGAGCCTGCAGTGATGATCCATGGCCCGGAGCCTGCAGTGATGATCCATGGCCCGGAGCCTGCAGTGATGATCCATGGCACGAAGCCTCCAGTGATGATCCATGGCCCGGAGCCTGCAGTGAGGATCCATGGCACAAAGCCTCCGTCGCCTCCGGCGAGGGTCCCCAGTACAAGGCCTCCGGCGAGGGTCCCCAGTCCGGGGCCTGCCGAGAGGGTCCCCACACCAGAGGCGCCACCAAAGTAGGGGGAGCCAGAGGTGGAGTGGAGTCTGCGTCCCGGCACCGGACCCTTCCACAAAGATAGATGTCCACCCGGACCCTCCCTTATAGTGTCAGGTTAGCGGCCGGAGTCCACGCCTTTGGATTGGGTACTGTCACGCCCTGACCGTAGAGATCCTTTTATTCTCTATGTTTGTTTGGTCAGGGTGTGACTCGGGTGGGAAAGTCTATGCTTTCTTGTTCTTTGTTTTTGGCCGGGTACGATTCTCAATCAGGGACAGCTGTCTATCGTTGTCTCTGATTGGGAATCATACTTAGGTAGCCTTTTTTCCTTTTCTCATTTGTGGGTTGTTGGCTTCGTTTAATGCATGTATATAGCCTTACGGAGCTTCACGTTAGTTTTTGTTGTTTATTGTTTGTTTATTGTTTGTTTATTGTTTGTTTATTGTTTGTTTATTGTTTGTTGTTTATTGTTTTGTTGGCAACATTTAAAAATAAAGAAAAATGTACGCTCACCACGCTGCACCTTGGTCCAGTCATTTTCAAAACAACGTTCGTGACAGATCTGGTATTTCTGTCTCCAACAAAGGAGGGCCTACAGCAGCACCCTATAGCTTATGCACAGATTCTGTCAGACCTGGGCCCTGCCAGACCTGGGCCCTGCCAGACCTGGGCCCTGACAGACCTGGGCCCTGCCAGACCTGGGCAGTAAATCTCAGTAGGACAAAAATAATGGTTTTCCAAAAAAGGTCCAGTTGCCAGGACCACAAATACAAATTTCATCTAGACACCATTGCTCTAGAGCACACAAAAAACTATACATACCTCGGCCTAAACATCAGCACCCCGGGTAACTTCCACAAAGCTGTGAACGATCTGAGAGACAAGGCAAGAAGGGCTTTCTACGTCATCAAAAGGAACATACAATTTTACATCCCAATTAGGATTTGGCTAAAAATGCTCTGCATGCATTATTTGGTGTTCTATGTTGTACACAGAGGAGAGCTATTTTTGCAGTTATAGAACCCATTGCCCTTTATGGTTGTGAGGTCAGGGGTCTGCTCACCAACCAAGAATTCACAAAATGGGACAAACACCAAATTGAGAGACTGCATGCAGAATTCTGCAAAAATAGCTCTCTGTGTACAACAGAACACCAAATAATGCATGCAGAGCAGATTTAGGCCGATACCCGCTAATTATCAAAATCCAGAAAAGTACAGTTAAATTCTACAACTACCTAAAAGGAAGCGATTCCCAAACCTTACATAACAAAGCCATCACCTTCAGAGAAATTAACCTGGAGAAGAGTCCCCTAAGCAACCTGGTCTTGGGGCTCTGTTCACAAACACAAACAGACCCCACAGAGGCCCAGTACAGCAACAGCAACACAATTAGACCTAACCAAATCATGAAAAAAAAAAAGATATTTACTTGACACATTGGAAAGAATTAACAAAAAACAGAGCAAACTTGAATGTTATTTGGCCCTAAACAGAGAGTACACAGTGGCAGAATACCTGACCACTGTGACTGACCCAAAATTAAGGAAAGCTTTGACCATGTACAGACTCAGTGAGACTCAGCCTTGCTATTGAGAGAGGCCGCCGTGGGCAGAACTGTCTCTCAAGAGAAGACAGGCTATGTGCACACTGCCCACAAAATGAGGTGGAAACTGAGCTGCACTTCCTAACCTCCTGCAAAATGTATGACCATATTAGAGACACATATTTCCCTCAGATTACACAGACCCACAAAGAATTTGAAAACAAACCCAATTTTGATAAACTCCCATATCTACTGGGTGAAATACCACAGTGTGCCATCACAGCAGCAAGATGTGTGACCTGTTGCCACACGAATAGGGACAAACACAATTGTAAATACAACCCATGTTTGTTTATGTTTTCATTTTCCCTTTTGACCTTTAACTATCTGCACGTTGTTTTAACACAGAGCCACAATATGACATTTGATATGTCTCTATTCCTTTGAAACTTGTGTAATGTTTACTGTTCATTTTGTATTGTTTATTTCACTTTTTTTATAATCTATTTCACTTGCTTTGGCAATGTAAACATATGTTTCTCATGCCAGAGAGAGAGAGAGAGAGGGAGAGAGAGAGGGAGAGAGAGGGAGAGAGAGAGAGAGAGAGAGAGAGAGAGGGAGAGAGAGAGAGCATGAGATGTGTGTGAGAGACAATAAAATGAGTAGTAAAGTTGTAGAGCTCCAGATGTTCCCAAGAGTGTGTGTGTCGGTGTGAGATTATACAGACTCTGTTGACCTCACATAAAACACTTGCAGTCTGTTACTCATAATCTGTCTCTCTCTCTCTCCTTTATTCTCTCTCCTTTATTCTCTCTCTCTCGCTCTCTCTCTAGACTCCGTCGGGCTCTCTGTTAGAGGGCAGTGGTTTGTTGGCGGGGGGGAGGCTTCAAACTCACCAACACTACCTGGGGTGGGGACCCATGGCTACAGGAAAGGCACACACACTTGTTTATACAACACACACACACACACACACACGTGGAAAGGAAGCCACACATGAATACACAGGTACACAGGTAGTGAGAGTCAAAGCACTCCTTCTATTTGTGCAAACTTGATTAAAAACTCAAAACACAACACTCAAAACACAACAGTACTAAAACACAACAACACTAAAACACAACAACACTCAAAACACAACAGCACTCAAAACACAACACTCAAAACACAACAGTACTAAAACACAACAGCACTCAAAACACAACAACACTCAAAACACAACAGCACTCAAAACACAACAGCACTCAAAACACAACAGTACTAAAACACAACAGCACTCAAAACACAACAACACTCAAAACACAACAGCACTCAAAACACAACAGCACTCAAAACACAACACTCAAAACACAACAGTACTAAAACACAACAGCACTCAAAACACAACAACACTAAAACACAACAGCACTCAAAACACAACACTCAAAACACAACAGCACTAAAACAGAACAGCACTCAAAACACAACAGCACTCAAAACACAACAGCACTCAAAACACAACAACACTAAAACACAACAGCACTCAAAACACAACAACACTCAAAACAAAACAACACTCAAAACACAACAGTACTAAAACACAACAGCACTAAAACACAACAACACTCAAAACACAACAACACTCAAAACACAACAACACTCAAAACACAACAGTACTAAAACACAACAACACTAAAACACAACAGCACTCAAAACACAACAACACTCAAAACACAACAGCACTCAAAACACAACAGCACTCAAAACACAACACTCAAAACACAACAGTACTAAAACACAACAACACTCAAAACACAACAGCACTCAAAACACAACAGCACTCAAAACACAACACTCAAAACACAACAGTACTAAAACACAACAGCACTCAAAACACAACAACACTAAAACACAACAGCACTCAAAACACAACACTCAAAACACAACAGCACTAAAACAGAACAGCACTCAAAACACAACAGCACTCAAAACACAACAGCACTCAAAACACAACAACACTAAAACACAACAGCACTCAAAACACAACAACACTCAAAACACAACAACACTCAAAACACAACAGTACTAAAACACAACAGCACTAAAACACAACAACACTCAAAACACAACAACACTCAAAACACAACAGTACTAAAACACAACAACACTCAAAACACAACAACACTCAAAACACAACAGTACTAAAACACAACAACACTCAAAGCACAACAGCACTAAAACACAACAACACTCAAAACACAACAGCACTCAAAACACAACACTCAAAACACAACAGTACTAAAACACAACAACACTCAAAACACAACACAACACTCAAAACACAACAGTACTAAAACACAACAGCACTAAAACACAAAACACGCTTACACACACAGTAAACAGAAATTTCAAAGAGCTGTCATGGTCACTAGACAGAATTGGCAAAATATTTGAATGGGGGCAATTATTGTGTGTGTGTGTGTGTGTGTGTGTGTGTGTGTGTGTGTGTGTGTGTGTGTGTGTGTGTGTGTGTGTGTGTGTGTGTGTGTGTGTGTGTGTGTGGACTTATGTGTTCTCAAAGGTCAGGACATTTTGCATGTCCTGAAAAGTAAAAATGCTATTTTAGGTTTAAGTGTTATGTTCAGGGTTTGGGGTTAAGGTTAGGGTTATAGTTAGGGTTTTGGGAAAACAGGATTTTGAATGGGAATACATTGTTACTTCCCAAAAAGTCCTGAGAACTAATGAAAACATGGCTGTGTGTGTGAGGGGAAGGAGACGGGGTTGGGACGTTGAGGGGAGTGTCTGTCCAGGATACCAGAGATAACGATGAAGCCTCCACAAGGAATGTCCCAGGGTTCCTCCCTGTCACCTGACCAATCACTTCCTGTCTCGCTGAGGGGATGTCACGTTCTGACCTTAGTTCTTTTATTATGTCTTTGTTTTAGTATGGTCAGGGCGTGAATTGGGTGGGTTGTCTACGTTCCTTTTTCTATGTTTTGGGATTTCTGTGTTTGTGTTTATTTATTTATTTTTTAAATGTAGATAGCAATGGCTGGAACGGAATCAATGAAACACATCACACACATGGTTTCGATGCTATTCCATTCACTCCCTTCCGGCCGTTACTATGAGCCGTCCTCCCCTCACCAGGTGGTGTGTGTGTATTTGTCCAGGTGTCTAGCAGTGTCCTTGTCTCCAGTGGTGTAGTGAAGGGTTGCTAGGGGGCTTGGATGGGCCAGGCTAGGTTGTTAGGGGGCTTGAATGGACCAGGCTGGGTTGTTAGGGGGCTTGAATGGGCCAGGCTGGGTTGTTAGGGGGCTTGAATGGGCCAGGCTGGGTTGTTAGGGGGCTT